>NW_027252835.1:0-192500 GCF_044704955.1 Pristiophorus japonicus
AATCGCCTGGGTCCTGCTCCTGATCAGTGATGCTGGTATATATTGGGGCAATCCCCTGTGTGTTGCCCCTGATCAATGATGCTGGGTTATATTGGGGCAATCCCCTGGCCATTCTCCTGATCAGTGATGCTGGTATATATTGGGGCAACCCTCTGGGTCCCTCTCCCGATCAGTGATGCTGGGATATATTGGGGTAATCCTTGGGTCATGACCCTTATCAGTGATGCTGGATATATTGGGGCAATACCCTGGGTCCTGTTCCTGATCAGTGATGCTGGATATATTGGGGTAATCCCCTGGGTCCAGCCCATGATCAGTAATACTGGATCTATTGGGGAAATCCCCCTGGGTCCAGCCCCTGATCAGTAATGCTGGATATATTGGGCTAATTCCATGAGTCCTGCTCCTGATCAGTGATGCTGGGATATATTGGAGTAATCCCCTGAGTCCTGCTCCTGATCAGTGATGCTGGATATATTGGGATAATTCCCTTAGTCCTGCTCCTGATCAGTGATGCTGGGATATATTGGAGTAATCCCCTGGGTCCTGCTGCTGATCAGTGATGCTGGATATATTGGGATAATTCCCTTAGTCCTGCTCCTGATCAGTGATGCTGGGATATATTGGAGTAATCCCCTGGACCCTGGCCCTGATCATGATGCTGTTATATACTGGGGCAATCCCCTGGGTCCTGCTCCTGATCATTGAAGCTGGGATATATTGGGGTAATCCCCTGGGTCCTGCCCCTGATAATGATGCTGGTATATATTGGGGCAATCCCTGGGTCCTGCTCCTGATCATTGATGCTGGGATTTATTGGGGCAAGCCCCTGTGTCCTGCTCCTGATCAGTGATGCAGGTATATATTGGGACAATCCCCTGGGTCCTGTTCCTGATCAGTGATGCTGGGATATATTGGGGCAATCGCCTGGGTTGTTCCCCTGATCAGTGGTGCTGAGATATATTGGGGCAATCCCCTGGATCCCGCTCCTGATCAGTGATGCTGGTATATATTGTGGCAATCCCCTGGATCCCGCTCCTGATCAGTGATGCTGGTATATATTGGGGCAATTCCCTGGATCCTGCTTCTGATCAGTGATGCTCGTATATATTGGGGCAATCCCCTGTGTGTTGCCCCTGATCAATGATGCTGGGTTATATTGGGGCAATCCCCTGGGCCATTCTCCTGATCAGTGATGCTGGTATATATTGGGGCAATCCCCTTGGTCCTGCTCCTGATCAATGATCCTTGTATATATTGGGGCAATCCCTTGTGTCCTGCCCCTGATCAGTGATGCTGGGATATATTGGGGCAATCCCCTGGGTCCTGCTTCTGATCAGTGTTGTTGGTATATATTGGAGAAAATACCCTGGGTCCTGCTCCTGATCAGTGATGCTGTTATATATTGGAACAAGGCCCTGGCCCATGCTCCTGATCAGTGATGCTGGTATATATTGGGGCTATCCGCTGTGTCCTGCTCCTGATCAGTGATGCTGGTATATATTGGAACAAGTCCTTGGCCCATGCTCCTGATCAGTGATGCTGGGATATACTGGGGTAATCACCTGGGTCCTGCTCCTGATCAGTGATGCTGAGATATACTGGGGTAATCCCCTGGGTCCTGCTCCTGATCAGTGATGCTGAGATATACTGGGGTAATCCCCTGGGTCCTGCTCCTGATCAGTGATGCTGGGATGTATTGGGGCAATCCCCTGAGTTCTTCCCCTGATCAGTGATGCTGGGATATATTGGGGCAATCTCCTGGTACCTGCTGGTGATCAGTTTCACGGGGATATGTTGCGGCTAATCTCCTGTGTCCTGGTCCTGATCAGAGATGCTGGGAAATATTGGGATAATCATTTGGGGGCTGATGCTTATCGGTGTGAAAAGCATTCTGCTGCAAAATGTTTGAATGTTAGAGGACGTCAATGTTTGGTCAGCCAGGTTACGTGCCGTGGCAGATGGATCTGTTACAGCGGGTTCCTCGCCTCAAACTGGAAGAATGGTAATTTCACAGTGGGCCTTGGAACCGAAACCAAGCAAGGTACTGTTTAAATTCCGATTTTTACTTACCCGGACAGCGGGAATGGTGCGGGTTCAAGTCTGACACCGGATTTACTCCCCGTCCAATTGCACGCAACATTGAATTCAATGAGAAGCAAACCGGCCAGCCTGTAAAATTTGTGCGACCAGAATTCGCCTTGTTGCCGTTGGAGGTTGTGGTTCAATTTTTATCTGAAATTAGATGGAAATGGCAGAGATCATGAGTGAATTAAAACCATCAATTAGACATTTGAAAATAAACATCAGCCATGAGATGGGTCGGAACAGGAGAGAGCAATAATCACTCTCAGAGGATATACTTCTACCTAAAGATTTCAGCTCAAGGTGCAGAGGAGGACACCGGACCATGAGGAGTGAGTGGTCTGTTTGTGCGGTCAAACTCCAGCAAATAGCTTAGACAGAGTAAGGCTGAATGTTGTCTATCTGGGCAAGAAACATCTGGGGTGTGATATAACACCAACAAAAAGCACCAAATGAGAATATTATGAAATCACCTGTGGCAAGTGAGGTACCTCCATTGTGATAATCGGAAGGCGAACAGATTGCTCAGCTATAATAGAACCCTTCCCATTCATCTTCCTTTAAATTCAATGCAAGGAATATAACTGGTTAAAAACAGAGACGGACTATTATCTGAATGGTGACGGATGAGGAAAATCGGAGGTGTAACGAGACCTGGGTGTCATGGTACATCAGTCATTGAAGGTTGGCATGCAGGTACAGCAGGCGGTTAAGAAAGCAAATGGCTTGTTGGCCTTCATAGCGAGGGGATTTGAGTACAGGGGCAGGGAGATGTTACACAGGGCCTTGGTGAGGCCACACCTGGAGTATTGTGTACAGTTGTGGTCTCCTAACTTGAGGAAAGACATTCTTGCTATTGAGGGAGTGCAGGGAAGGTTCACCAGACTGATGCCCGGGATGGCGGGACTGACATATCAAGAAAGATTGGATCAACTGGGCTTGTATTCACTGGAGTTCAGAGAAATGAGAGGGGATCTCACAGAAACGTTTAAAATTCTGACGGGTTTAGACAGGTTAGATGCAGGAAGAATGTTCCCAATGTTGGGGAAGTTCAGAACCAGGGGTCACAGTCTAAGGATAAGGGGTGAGCCATTTAGGACCGAGATGAGGAGAAACTTCTTCAACCAGAGATTGGTGAACCTGTGGAATTCTCTGCCACAGAAAATAGTTGAGATCAATTCACGAAAAATATTCAAAAACGAGTTAGATGTAGTCCTTACTTCTCGGAGGATCAAGAGTGTGGCCAGAAAGCAGGAATGTGGTACTGAAGTTGCATGTTCAGCCATGAACTCATTGAATGGTGGTGCAGGCTAGAAGGGACGAATGTCCGACAATGCACCTATTTTCTATGTTTCTATGTTCTGGAAATCATTCTCCACTCCCTTTTGGTTCCACTGGCCTTATCAGTTGTTGTTTAACGCCAAGATGATAACGATTCAAATCTGCTTCCAGGACTCAGAGTAGACAGCAGACGATAAACTATTGATTAAGTAAATCACCCAGTGGCAATGTCGTGGGAACAATATGCTTCCATTCTCATAACAAGAGGAATAAACTGAATACAATGAATTGTTGTATATGGAGACTTGTGTAATGAGCACAATGTTTACAGTTAAATATATTTACATAATGAAAAGAAATATGGTCATTTGCAAGGAACATCGACAGAAACTGGGATTTTAACGTTAAAATCCGGATTGCAATTAAAATGGTTACATAATTAGTATCTGGAACCGGAGACTACCAGGAGCACCAGTAAAAGCGAGGGCTGGAAAATAAATTATCTGTGTACGTTTAATTATCCTCCACATCTTATATTCAACTGACTGACTCCGATCCATTCGTTCTACATCTGCAGAACGCTGCTTCGGTTTGTTCTGCAGACCAAACTCCGAGAGACAATTTGGATTAACACATTGAGTGAATGCCCTTGTGTAAGGCAGGATAAATCTCCACTGATATAATTAGGGTGTAAGGAGAATGATATTAGTTACAGCGACTAAACAAACAGATTCACTTCATCTCTTTTTAGAATAAATGTTGCAATATCACATTTACATTTAGTCAGATATTGCACTGATGGAAAGTGAATCTCCCCAAAGTCCAGGGAAGAAAATACGATGTGAAATTTTCAGTTCGACAGCACTGGGTGATCGAGAACAGCTTTGCTTCAGGATTGTGATTAATTCTTTTATAATGTGCTTCGGTTATTTCAGAACATTTCTCTCTAATTCTCAGTATGCACTTTAAGTTTAGCCAGTGAAACCAGATTATGTGGTTAAACCCCCGGTAATATATTTATATCGTTTCTGATGACCGATGGCGAACATTGCCCTATTTCCACAGCCCTTAAAATGCTGACACCCTCCTAGAGACTACAACGAAAGTGTAGTCATGCCGATGAATCATTCCCAGAAATGTACAACCATTGACCCTAATCAATGTCAGATATGAACATGTAGCTGCTCTAAATATTGAAACATCCCTGAGGGCTTCCCACCAATGTTGGTATACATCCAGGAGCCTGTCCGATAAATGTCCAAGCGCCCCATCACTGTAAATGCTGATGCAATCATTGTTAGCTGAATAAAGATTTACAATTTCTATAGACTTCCGGGATTTAAGGCACAATTCCTGAGAACCCATCTGCATATACAAACTGTTCCACAGCACCACTGCAAACAACTCACTCCCAGGAGTATGTGGTAGTTATGATCCCACTTCCAGGACAGAGTAAAAGGAACACATATTAAAGGGGATTCTTAAACCCTTAATTGTTGCCAGGCACGACATTTATGTGAAGAGATTAGAGGAACTGGGAATGTTCTCCCTCGGCAGATAAGTTTAAGCCGTGATTTGACAAAGACGGTCACTATCATGAAGGTTTTTGTAGATTAGATCGGGTGAAACTGCTTCCACTGGAAGGAGGGTCGGTAGCAAGACGCTACAGCAGGCAACATTTCCTCAAAATCCAGAAAGAACATGAGGAGGATTGCTTTTATGCATCGCCTTGTGCTGATCTGGAACACAACACCTGAAAATGTAAGGAAGCAGATACAATAGTAACTTTCAAAAGGATATTGGATATATACTTGGAAACATGATCTGTTTGCCTTTATATTCTATTCATTTATTTACAAACCCAAGTCACCGATATCCATTTTAACCAATTTCTCAACTTTCTCTGCCACCTTTAAGGATTTGTGGATATGGACACCAAGGTCTCGTTGCTCATCTAGAATGTTCTAAGTCGTGCCAATTATAGTTTTATATATTTCCAGATTCGTGTTCCCAAGAGGTATTCCAAGTTGAAGTCCATCTGCCATGCTTCTGCCCATTTCAACATCCTATCTCAATCATCCTATAACTATCAACATCACTACCAATTACTATGCCAAGTTTTGTATTATCAGTAACGTTTACAATTCCACTCCCTACAGCCGATTCGAGGTCGTTTATAAAAAATTAAAAATAATGGATCCAAAATTGGCACCTGAGGAACACGACGTAAACCACCTCACAGTCTGAAAAGCAACAACGCACCACCCTACATTGATGGTGTTAGTGAGCTAATTTTGCATGCATACCGTCACTTTCCATTTAATTCCCTGGGCTTCCATCTTCTTAAGGACCTCTGGTGTGTCACTTTGTCAAATACATTCGCAATATCCATAGATACAAAATCAACTACATCAGGTCAAATAATGGCAAGAAAACCTTCTGCTGATTACCAATTAGCGCCCTCCCTCAGCTGATGAATCAATTCTTCTTCATGTTGAACACCACTTGGAAGAAGCACTGAGCATACAATGGGCACAGAATGTAATCTGGGTAATGTACTTCAATAACCATCACCAAGAGTGGCTCAGTAGCACCATTATTGACCGTGCTGGACGAGTCTTGAAGGTCATAGCTGCCAGACTGGCCTTTCGCAACACAAAAGTGGCAGGCAATGTCAACCACCAACAATCGAGAGTCTAACCACCTTCCCTTGATATTCAACAGCATTACCATCGCGGATTCCCCGACTATCAAATCCTGGGGGTCACTATTGAGGAGAAACTTAACTTGGCCAGCTACATAAATAATGTGGCAACAACAGCACGTAGGAGGCTGGGTATTCTTGGCGAGTTTCACACTTCCTCAATCAGATTTTCTACCATCTACAAGGCACATGACAGGTGTGTGATGGAATACTCTCCACTTGCCCTGGATGAGTGCAGCTTGAACAACACTCAAAAAGCTCGAAACCATTCAGGAAAAAGCAGCCCGTTTGATTGGCAAATCATCCACCACCTAAAGATTCACTCCCTCCAAAACCAGTGCACCGTGACTGCAATGTGTGCCATCTGCAAGATGCACTGCAGCAACTCGCCGAGGCTTCTTTGAAAGCACCTCGCAAACCCGCAACATCTCCCAGTTAGAAGGACAAGGGCAGCAGGCGCATTGGAACATCATCAAATCGGAAGTCCCCCTCCAAGCTACACAGCAACCTGACATGGTAATATTTTGCCGTTCCTCCATCGTCGCAGAGTCAAAATTACGGAACTCACTCCCCAATAGTACTTTTATCACAAGGACAGCAACAGTTCAAGAAGACGCTTCACCACCACCTTCACAAGGGTAATTACGCGATGGGCTATAAATGCTGGCTTTGCCTGCGATGACCACGTCCCGGAATGAATAAAAAAATCTAGGGTTCCCCACTTATTTTCGCTGATTTGTATTACACGTCGGAGGACTCGAAATTCTCGACACAGAGGTTGCTAGATTCTTGTGCGGAGCATAATTCTGGCCAGGTGTGAAGGCTTTTCTTTGCCACCAACCTCCAAATCCGGGGTTTTAATAGGCATAGAATTATTGTGAATATATAAAGGGCGTGGTATTCATAAAATATATTGAGGTGAGCATTTTTAGCCAGTACGTAGCAAGACAAACAAGACAGGGAGAAGTTCTGAACTTAGTTTTAGTGAATGAAGTTCGGTGGGTGAGTGAGAGTATTTTGGTGGTATTGATCATAATTCAGTAAGATTTATAGTAGTTATATAAAAGGAGAAAGATAGACTAGGAGATACATTTTTCAATTGGGGAAGGCCAATTTTACTGAGGTGGGATGTGATTTATGGAACGTGTACTTGAAACCACTGAAGATAAATCAGTGTCGGAGTAGTGTAAGGCATTCAATGAGGAAATAGTGAGGGTTCAGAGCAAATATCTTCCTATAATGAAAAAGCGTGGGACTCAACATCTGGAGCCTCCTGTATGTCAATTAATAAGATAATGCAAAAAAGGAAGCTTAAGGTAGATACAGAAATCTAAATACTGCAGAAAGCCAAGCGGAGTGCAGAACGTGGAATTAAAAAGTACATTGAGAAAGCATGAATAAACGTTGGCAAGTGCAATCAAAGATAACACAAACATGTTTTAGAAATACATAAAGGGCAAAAGCCTAGCTAAAGAAAGTGTATGATCTATTAGAGACCAAAAAAGTACATGTGTATGGATTTGGAAGACGTGGGAATGTTCCTCAATTAATAATTTGTACGTGTCTTCACAAGGGACACGATGCAGTCATATCAGTTAAGAGGATGGTGTGTGAAATATTAGATTTGATGAACGTAGTGAGAAAGGAAATGTTAAGGAGTTTATCATATATGAAAGAAGATACTTCACGAGGCTCAGAAGAAATGTATCCCAGGCTGTTAAGATAATCAATGGAGGAAATAGTGTCGGCTCTGACCATCAATTTCCAATCCGCGCTCGGTAAAGGTGTGATGCCGGAAGACTGGTGGATTGCTAAAGTTGCACCATTGTTTAAAATGGAGAAAGGGATTCACCGAGTAATTAAAGCTGTGTGAGCCTAACACAAACCGTGGGAAAATGATTGGAAAAAAGTCTGAGGTACAGTATTAATCATCATGTGTAAAGGCACGGATTAATCAAGGACAGTCAGCATGGATTTGTTAAGGGACAGTCATGCCTAACTAATTTGATTGCATTTTTTAAGGAGGTAACAAGGAGAATCTATGAGGGCAGTGCGTTTGATGTAGTCTGCATGGATTTTATCCATTACTTGCAACAAACTCCCACATGGAATAAAAATAGAAACCTTGGGATCCAAGGGAAAGTGTCAAGTTGGATCCATAACTGTCCCAGTGGCAGGAAGCAACGGGTAATGGTTGATGGGTGTTTGTGACTGCAAGACTGTTTCCAGTGGGGTTCGGCTGCGCTCAGTACTAGGTCCCTTGGGTTTTGTTTTATAGATCAATGATTTAGGGCAAGACTTTCAATTAGTTTCTGCCCGTTACCGACCACTTACCACCCATTTAAACGCTCTGATGCTATAATGCCTGTTTATCTCCTATTTACCCATAAAATGGAACCTAACGGCCATTTATCGCCCATTTACTGCCAGCATTAGTTGAGGCATCACGTTAACGCCGAGAGTTAATTTAACCGCCCGCCTATATTTTTATGACATCAATGCTCAGAATACAGTTTTTTAAAGAAACTCATGCCCAGAGAGTGAGGAAGGAGTGTCTCAAACGAGCGTACTATGCTTAAACAAAGGGGACTATAGTGGGATGTGGGCAGAGTTGGCTAGACTGGGAACACAGATTAAACTGTGGCACAATTGAGGAACAGTGGAGGAATTTTAAGGAGCTCTTTCATCGTGCTCAACAAAAAAATAATCATGTGAAAAAGAAGGGCGGTAAGAGAAGGGATAACCAGCCGTCAGTAACCAAGGAAGTAAAGGAGAGTATCAAATTAAAAAGCAATGCCTATAAGGTGGCCAAAGTTAGTGGGAAACTAGAAGATTGGGAACATTTTAAAAGGACAGCAAAGAATGACTAAGAAAGCAATAAAGAAAGGAAAGATAGTTTACGAAAGTAAACTTGCGCAAAACATAAAAACAGATAGTAAAAGCTTTTACCGATATATAAAATGGAAAAGAGTGACTAAAGTAAATATTGGTCCCTTAGAAGATGAGAAGGTGGATTTAATAATGGGAAATGTGGTAATTGTCTGAGACCTTAAACAATGAATTTGCTTCGGTCTTCACAGAGGAAGACTCAAAAACCATGCCCAAAATTGCTGGTCACGGTAATGTGGGAAGGGAGGACCTTGAGTTAATCACTTTCACAAGTGGGTAATACTGGACAGGCTAATGCGACTCAAGGTAGACAAGTCCCCGGGTCCTGATGAAATGCATCCCAGGGTATTAAAAGAAATGGCGGATGTTAAAGCAGATGCATTCGTTATAATCTACCAAAAGTCTCTGGATTCTGGGGAGGTATCATCGGATTGGAAAGCAGCTAATGTAACGCCTCTGTTTAAAAAAGGGGGTAGACAAAAGGCACAAACTATTGGCCGGTTAGTTTCACATCTACAGTGGGGAAAATGCTTGAAGCTATCATTAAGGAAGGAATCGCGGGTCATCTCGATAGGAATAGTGCAATCAAGCAGACGCAACTTGAATTAATGAAGGGGAAATCATGTTTAACTAATTACTGGAATTCTTTGAGGATATAACGAGCATGGTGGATAGAGGTGTACCGATGGATGTGGTATATTTAGATTTCCAAAAGGCATTCGATAAGATGCCACACAAAAGTTTACTGCAGATGATAAAGGTACGCAGAGTCACAGGAAATGTATTAGCTTGGATCGAGAATTGGCTGGCTCACAGAAAGCAGAGAGTCTGGATAAATGTGTCATTTTTGGGTTGGAAATCGATGGTTAGTGGTGTGCCACAGGGATCGGTGCTGAGACCACAACTGTTTACAATGTACATAGATGACCTGGAAGAGGTGACAGAGTGTAGTGGTGTAGTGTAACAAAATTTGCAGATGACACAAAGATTAGTGGAAAGCAGGTTGTGTGGAGGACACAGAGCGGCTGCGAAGAGATTGAGATAGGTTAAGTGAATGGGCTAGGGTTTGGCAGATGGAATACAATGTCGCAAAATGTGAGGTCATCCACCTTGGAATAAAAACAGTAAAAGGGAATATTATTTTAATGGGGAGAAATTACAACATGCCGTGGTGCAGAGGGACATGGGGGTCCTTGTGCATGAATCCCAACAAGTTAGTTTGCAGGTGCAGCAGGTAATCAGGAAGGCGAATGGAATGTTGGACTTATTGTGAGAGGGATGGAGTACAAAAGCAGGGAGGACTTGCTGCAACTGTGCAGGGTATTGGTGCGGCCGCACCTGGAGTACTGTGTGCAGTTTTGGTCAACTTACTTAAGAAAGGAGAGACGAGCTTTGCAGGGGGTACAGAGACCATTCACTAGGCTGATTCCGGAGATGAGGGGGTTACGTTATGATGATAGATTGTGTAGACTGGGTCTTTATTTGTTGGAGTTCAGAAGGATGAGGGTTGGTCTTATAGAAACATTTAAAATAATGAAAGGGATAGTCAAGATAGAGGCAGAGAGGTTGTTTCCACTGGTTGGGGAGACAAGAACTAGGGGGCACAGCCTCAAAATACGGGGGAGCCAACTTAAAACCTAGTTGAGAAGGAATTCTCTGCCCAAGCAAGCAGTTGAGGCTAGCTCATTGAATGTATTCAAATCAAAGTTCGATAGATTTTTAACCAATAAGGGAATTAAGGGTTATGGCGAGCGGGCGGGTAAGTGGAGCTGAGTCCAAGGCCAAATCAGCCATGATCTTGTTGAATGGCGGAGCAAGCTCGAGGGGCTAGATGGCCTACTCCTGTTCCGAATTCTTATGTTCTATGTTCTTATGTTATGACTGAGGGATCAAGGGATATGGCGAGAAACGTTAGCGGCAGTTGTGTACAGACCTCCAAACTGCAGTAGTGATGTTTGGGAGGGCATCAAACAAAAAATTAGGGTTGCATACAATAAAGGTGCAGCAGTTAACATGGGTGAATTTAACATGCATAGAGATTGGGCGAACCAAACTGGAAGCAATACGGTGGAGGAGGATTTCCTGGAGTGCATAAGGGATGATTTTCTGGGCCAATATGTCGAGGAACCAACTAGCGGGGAGGCCATCTTAGAATGGTTGTTGTGTAATGAGAGAGGATTAATTAGCAATCTCATTCTGCGAGGCCCCTTGGGGAAGAGTGACCATAATATGGTGGAATTCTAAATTAGGATGGAGAATGAAATCGTTAATTCAGAGACCATGGTCCAGAAGTTAAAGAAGGGTAACTTTGAAGGTATGAGGCTTAAATTGGCTAGGATATATTGGCGAATGATACTTAAGGGGTTGACAGTGGATGGGCAATGGCAGACATTTACAGACCGCATGGATGACCTACAACCATTGTACATCCCTGTCTGGCATAAAAATAAAAAAGGAAGGTGGCTCAACCGGGGCTATCAAGGGAAATTAGAGATAGTATTAAAGCCAAGGAAGTGGCATACAAATTGACCAAAATATCAATGAACCCGGGGACTGGGAGAAATTTAGAACTCAGCAGAGGAGGACAAAGGATTTGATTACGGCAGGGAAAAATAGAGTACGAGAGGAAGTGTACAGGGAACATTAAGACGGACTGCAAACGCTTCAATCGATATGCAAAGAGAAAAAGGTCAGTAAAGGCAAATGTACGCCCCCTGTAGTCAGAATCAGTGGAAGTCATAACAGGGAACAAAGAAATGGCAGACCAATTGAACAAGTACTTTGGTTCGGTATTCAATAAGGAGGACACAAACAACCTTACGGTTATAAAAGGGGTTAGAGGATCTAGTGAGAAGGAGGAACTGATGTAAATCCTTATTAGTCGGGAAATTGTGTTGGGGAATTGATGGGATTGAAAGCCGATAAATCCCCAGGGTCTGATGGACAGCATCCCAGAGTACCGAATGAGTTGGCCATGGAAATAGCGGGTGCATTGACAGTCATTTTCCAACATTCCATAAATTCTGGATCAGTTCCTATGGAGTGGAGGGTAGCCAATGTAACCCCACTTTTTAAAAAAGGAGGGAGAGAGAAAACAGGGAATTATAGACCGGTTAGCCTGACATTGGTAGGGAGTAAAATGATGGAATCAATTATTAAGGATGCCTTAGCAGCGCATTTCGAAAGAGGTGAAATGATAGGTCGAAGTCAGCATGGATTTGTGAAAGGGAAATCATGCTTGACAAATCTGCTGGAATTTTTTGAGGATGTTTCCAATAGAGTGGACAAGGGAGAACCAGTTGATGTGGTGTATTTGGACTTACAGAAGACTTTCGACAAGGTCCCACACAAAACATTAATGTGCAAAGTTAAAACACATGGGATTGGAGGTAGTGTGCTGACGTGGATTGAGAACTGGTTGTGAGACAGGAAGCAAAGAGTAGGAGTGGCAGGCCATGTCAGAATGGCAGGCAGTGACTAGTGGGGTACCGCAAGGTTCTGTGCTGGGGCCCCAGCTATTTAGAATTGTACATTAATGATTTAGACGAGGGGATTAAATGTAATATCACCAAATTTGCGGATGACACTAAGTTGGATGGCAGTGGGAGCTGCGAGGAGGATTCTATGAGCCTGCAGAGTGACTAGGATAGGTTAGGTGAGTGGGCAAATCCATGGCAGATGAAGTATAATGTGGTCAAATGTGAGTTTATCAACATTGGTGGTAAAAACAGAGAGACAGATTATTATCTGAATAGTGACAGATTAGGAAAAGGGGAGGTGCAACGAGATCTGGGTGTCATGGTACATCAGTCACTGAAGATTGGCATGCAGGTACAGCAGTCGGTTAAGAAAGCAAATGTCATGTTGGCCTTCTGAGCGAGGGGATTTGAATACAGGGGCAGGGAGGTGTTACTGCAGTTGTACAGGGCCTTGGTGAGGCCACACCTGGAGTACTGTGTACAGTTTTGGTCTCCTAAGTTGAGGAAGGATATTCTTGTGTTGAGGGAGTGCAGCGGAGGCTCACCAGACTGATTCCCGGTATGGCGGGACTGACATATCAAGAATGACTGGATCAACTGGGCTTGTATTCATTGGAGTTCAGAAGAATGATAGGGGATCTCATAGAAACGTTTAAAATTCTGATGAGTTTAAACAGCTTAGATGCAGGAAGAATGTTCCCGATGTTGGGGAAGTCCAGAACCAGGGGTCACAGTCTAATGACAAGGGGTAAGCCATTTCGGACCGAGGTGCGGAGAAACATTTTCACCCAGAGAGTGGTGAACCTGTGTAATTCTCTACCACAGAATGTTGTTGAGGCCAATTCACGAAATATATTCAAAAATGAGTTAGATGTAGTCCTTACTACTAGGGGGATCAAGGGGTATGGCAAGAAAGGAGGAATGGGGTACTGAAGTTGCATGTTCAGCCATGAACTCATTGAATGGTGGTGCAGGATATAAGGGCCGAATGGCCTACTCCTGCACCTAGTTTCTATGTTTCCATGCCATGTTTCTATGACAGGACTGTGACCCCTGTGGGACTGGTCTTTGGGCCCTGTGAGACAGGACTGTGACCCGTTGGGACTGGACTGTGATCTCCGTGGGACTGGACTGTGATCTTTGTTGGACTGGACTGTGATCACTGTGGCACTGGACTGTGATCTCTGTGCTACTGAACTGTGATCCATGTGGGACTGAACTGTGATCCATATGGGACTGGATTGTGACATCTGTGGGACTGGACTCTGATCTCTGTGGGACTGAACTGTGATTCATGTGGGACTGGACTGTGAACCCTGTGGGACTGGACTGTGATACCTGAGGGACTGCACTGTGATCCCTGTGGGACTGGACTGTGATCCCTGAGGGACAGGACTGTGATTGCTGTGGGACTGGACTGTGATTACTGTGGCACTGGACTGTGATTCCTGTGGCGCTGCACTGGACTGTGATCCCTGTGGCCCTGAACAGTGATCCCTGTGGGACTGGACTGTGATCGCTGTGGGACTGGATGTGATCCCTGTCGGACTGGACTGTGTTCCCTGTGGGACTGGACTGTGATACCTGAGGGATTGCAATGTGATCCCTGTGGGACTGGACTGTGATCCCTGTGGCACTGGACTTTCATTCCTGTGGGACTGGACTATAATCCCTATGGGACTGGACTGTGATCCCTGTGGGACTGGGCTGTGATTCCTGTGGGACGGCCTGTGATCCCTGTTGGACTGAACTGCAATCCCTGTGTGACCGGAGTTTGACCCGTGTGAGACCGAACTGCGACCCCTATGGGACTCGCCTCCGATCCCTGTGGACTGGACTGTGATCCCTGTGGGACTGGACTGTGATCCTTGTGGGAATGGACTGTGATCCCTATTCGACTGGACTGTGACCCCTGTGGGACTGGACTATGACCCCTGTGGGACTGGACTGTGATCCCTGTGGGACCGTGCTGTAATCCCTGTGGGACTGGACTGTAATCTCTGCGGGACTGGACTGTGATCCTTGTGGGAATGGACTGTGATCCATATGCGACTGGACTGTGACCCCTGTGGTACTTGACTGTGACCCCTGTGGGGCTGGACTGTGATCACTGTGGTACTAGACTTTGACCCCTGTGGGATTGGACTGTGATCCCTGTGGGACTGGACTGTGATCCCTGTGGGACTGGACCGTGATTCCTGTGGCACTGGACTGTGATCCGTGTTGGACTGGACTGTAGTCCCTGAAGGACTCGACTGTGATACCTGTGGGACAGGACTATGATCCCTGTGGGACATGACAGTGATTCCTGTGGCGCTGCACTGGACTGTGATCCCTGTGGGACTGGACTGTGATCGCTGTCGGACTGGACTGTGATCCCTGTGGGACTGGACTGTGTTCCCTGTGGGACTGGACTGTGATACCTGAGGGATTGCACTCTGATCCCTGTGGGACTGGACTGTGATCCCTGAGGGATTGGACTGTAATCCCTATTCGACTGGACTGTGACACCTGTGGAACTGGACTGTGACCCCTGTGGGACTGGACTGTGATCCCTGTGGGACCGTGCTGTAATCCCTGTGGGACTGGACTCTAATCTCTGCGGGACTGGACTGTGATCCTTGTGGGAATGGACTGTGATCCATATGCGACTGGACTGTGACCCCTGTGGTACTTGACTGTGACACCTGTGGGGCTGGACTGTGATCACTGTGGTACTAGACTTTGACCCCTGTGGGATTGGACTGTGATCCCTGTGGGACTGGACTGTGATCCCTGTGGGACTGGACCGTGATTCCTGTGGCACTGGACTGTGATCCGTGTTGGACTGGACTGTAGTCCCTGTAGGACTCGACTGTGATCCCTGTGGGACTGGACTGTGATCCCTGAGGGACAAGACTGTGATTGCTGTGGGACTGGACTGTGATTCATGTGGCACTGGACTGTGATTCCTGTGGCGCTGCACTGGACTGTCATCCCTGTGGCACTGGACAGTGATCCCTGTGGGACTGGACTGTGGACTGTGATCGCTGTGGGACTGGACTGTGATCGCTGTCGGACTGGACTGTGTTCCCTGTGGGACTGGACTGTGATACCTGAGGGATTGCAATGTGATCCCTGTGGGACTGGACTGTGATACCTGAGGGATTGCACTCTGATCCCTGTGGGACTGGACTGTGATCCCTGAGGGATTGGACTGTGATCCATGTGGGACTGGACTGTGAACCCTGTGGCACTGGACTGTGATCCCTGTGGGACTGGGCTGTGCTCCCTGTGTGACCGGAGTTTGATCATGTGGGACTGGACTGTGATCCCTGTGGGACTGGACTGTGATCTCTTTGGGACTGGACTGTGAGCCCTGTGGGACTGAACTGCAATCCCTGTGGTACCAGAGTTTGACCCGTGTGGGACCGAACTGCGACCACTATGGGACTCGCCTCCGATCCCTGTGGACTGGACTGTGATCCCTGTGGGACTGGACTGTGATCCTTGTGGGAATGGACTGTGATCCCTATTTGACTGGACTGTGACCCCTGTGGGACGGCCTGTGATCCCTGTTGGACTGAACTGTGCTCCCTGTGTGACCGGAGTTTGATCATGTGGGACTGGACTGTGATCCCTGTGGGACAGGACTGTGATCTCTTTGGGACTCGACTGTGAGTCCTGTGGGACTGAACTGCAATCCCTGTGGTACAAGAGTTTGACCCGTGTGGGACCGAACTGCGACCCCTATGGGACTCGCCTCCGATCCCTGTGGACTGGACTGTGATCCCTGTGGGATTGGACTGTGATCTTTGTGGGAATGGACTGTGATCCCTAGATGACTGGACTGTGACCCCTGTGGGACTGGACTGTGACCCCTGTGGGACTGGACTGTGATCCCTGTGGTACCGTGCTGTAATCCCTGTGGGACTGGACTGTGATCCTTGTGGGAATGGACTGTGATCCATATGCGACTAGACTGTGACCCCTGTGGGACTTGACTGTGACCCCTGTGGGGCTGGACTGTGATCCCTGTGGTACTGGACTTTGACCCCTGTGGGATTGGACTGTGATCCCGATGGGACCGCACTGTGATCCCTGTGGAACTGGACTGTGATACCTGAGGGATTGCAATGTGATCCCTGTGGGAGTGGACTGTGATCCCTGAGTGACTGGACTGTGATCCCTGTGGGACTGGACTGTGATCCCTGTGGCACTGGACTATGATCCCTGTGGGACTGGACTATGATCCCTGTGGACTGGACTGTGATCCCTGTGGGACTGGACTGTGATCCCTGTGGCACTGGACTTTCATACCTGTGGGACTGGACAATAATCCCTATGGGATTGGACTGTGATCCCTGTGGGACTGGGCTGTGATTCCTGTGGGACGGCCTGTGATCCCTGTTGGACTGGGCTGTGCTCCCTGTGTGACCGGAGTTTGATCATGTGGGACTGGACTGTGATCCATGTGGGACTGGACTGTGATCCCTTTGGGACTGGACTGTGATCCCTGTGGGACTGAACTGCAATCCCTGTGGTACCGGAGTTTGACCCGTGTGAGACCGAACTGCGACCCCTATGGGACTCGCCTCCGATCCCTGTGGACTGGACTGTGATCCATGTGGGACTGGACTGTGATCCTTGTGGGAATGGACTGTAATCCCTATTCGACTGGACTGTGACACCTGTGGAACTGGACTGTGACCCCTGTGGGACTGGACTGTGATCCCTGTGGGACCGTGCTGTAATCCCTGTGGGACTGGACTCTAATCTCTGCGGGACTGGACTGTGATCCTTGTGGGAATGGACTGTGATCCATATGCGACTGGACTGTGACCCCTGTGGTACTTGACTGTGACACCTGTGGGGCTGGACTGTGATCACTGTGGTACTAGACTTTGACCCCTGTGGGATTGGACTGTGATCCCTGTGGGACTGGACTGTGATCCCTGTGGGACTGGACCGTGATTCCTGTGGCACTGGACTGTGATCCGTGTTGGACTGGACTGTAGTCCCTGTAGGACTCGACTGTGATCCCTGTGGGACTGGACTGTGATCCCTGAGGGACAAGACTGTGATTGCTGTGGGACTGGACTGTGATTCATGTGGCACTGGACTGTGATTCCTGTGGCGCTGCACTGGACTGTCATCCCTGTGGCACTGGACAGTGATCCCTGTGGGACTGGACTGTGGACTGTGATCGCTGTGGGACTGGACTGTGATCGCTGTCGGACTGGACTGTGTTCCCTGTGGGACTGGACTGTGATACCTGAGGGATTGCAATGTGATCCCTGTGGGACTGGACTGTGATCCCTGAGTGACTGGACTGTGATCCCTGTGGGACTGGACTGTGATCCCTGTGGCACTGGACTATGATCCCTGTGGGACTGGACTATGATCCCTGTGGACTGGACTGTGATCCCTGTGGGACTGGACTGTGATCCCTGTGGCACTGGACTTTCATTCCTGTGGGACTGGACTATAATCCCTATGGGATTGGACTGTGATCCCTGTGGGACTGGGCTGTGATTCCTGTGGGACGGCCTGTGATCCCTGTTGGACGGGTCTGTGCTCCCTGTGAGACCGGAGTTTGACCCATGTGCGACTGGACTGTGATCCATGTGGGACTGGACTGTGATCCTTGTGGGAATGGACTGTGATCCCTATTCGACTGGACTGTGACCCCTGTGGGACTGGACTGTGACCCCTGTGGGACTGGACTGTAATCTCAGCGGGACTGGACTGTGATCCTTGTGTGAATGGACTGTGATGCACATGCGACTGGACTGTGACCCCTGTGGTACTTGACTGTGACACCTGTGGGGCTGGACTGTGATCACTGTGGTACTAGACTTTGACCCCTGTGGGATTGGACTGTGATCCCTGTGGGACTGGACTGTGATCCCTGTGGGACTGGACCGTGATTCCTGTGGCACTGGACTGTGATCCGTGTTGGACTGGACTGTAGTCCCTGCAGGACTCGACTGTGATCCCTGTGGGACAGGACTATGATCGCTGTGGGACTGGACTGTGATCGCTGTCGGACTGGACTGTGATCCCTGTGGGACTGGGCTGTGTTCCTTGTGGGACTGGACTGTGATACCTTAGGGATTGCACTCTGTCCCTGTGGGACTGGACTGTGATCCCTGAGGGACTGGACTGTGATCCATGTGGGACTGGACTGTGATCCCTGTGGCACTGGACTGTGATCCCTGTGGGACTGGGCTGTGATCCCTGTGGACTGGATTATGATCCCTGTGGGACTGGACTGTGATCCCTGTGGGACTGGACTGTGATCCCTGTGGGACGGCCTGTGATCCCTGTTGGACTGGACTGTGCTCCCTGTGTGACCGGAGTTTGATCATGTGGGACTGGACTGTGATCCCTGTGGGACTGGACTGTGATCTCTTTGGGACTGGACTGTGAGCCCTGTGGGACTGAACTGCAATCCCTGTGGTACCAGAGTTTGACCCGTGTGGGACCGAACTGCGACCCCTATGGGACTCGCCTCCGATCCCTGTGGACTGGATTGTGATCCCTGTGGGACTGGACTGTGATCCTTGTGGGAATGGACTGTGATCCCTATTTGACTGGACTGTGACCCCTGTGGGACTGGACTGTGATCCCTGTGGGACCGTGCTGTAATCCCTGTGGGACTGGACTGTGATCCTTGTGTGAATGGACTGTGATCCATATGGGACTAGACTGTGACCCCTGTGGGACTTCACTGTGACCCCTGTGGGGCTGGACTGTGATCCCTGTGGTACTGGACTTTGACCCCTGTGGGATTGGACTGTGATCCCGATGGGACCGCACTGTGATCCCTGTGGAACTGGACTGTGATCTCTGTGGGACAGCACTGTGATCCCTGTGGGACTGGCCTGTGATCCCTGTGGGACTGGACTGTCATCCCTGAGGGACAGGACTGTGATCGCTGTGGGACTGGACAGTGATCCCTGTGGGAATGGCCTCTGATCCCTGTGGCACTGGACAGTGATCCCTGTGGGACTGGACTGTGATCGCTGTGGGACTGGACTGTAATCCTTGTCGGATTTGACTGTGTTCCCTGTGGGACTGGACTGTGATACCTGAGGGATTGCAATGTGATCCCTGTGGGACTGGACTGTGATCCCTGAGTGACTGCACTGTGATCCCTGTGGGACTGGACTGTGATCCCTGTGGCACTGGACTATGATCCCTGTGGGACTGGACTATGATCCCTGTGGACTGGACTGTGATCCCTGTGGGACTGGACTGTGATCCCTGTGGCACTGGACTTTCATTCCTGTGGGACTGGACTATAATCCCTATGGGATTGGACTGTGATCCCTGTGGGACTGGGCTGTGATTCCTGTGGGACGGCCTGTGATCCCTGTTGGACTGGGCTGTGCTCCCTGTGTGACCGGAGTTTGACCCATGTGCGACTGGACTGTGATCCCTGTGGGACTGGACTGTGATCCCTTTGGGACTGGACTGTGATCCCTGTGGGACTGAACTGCAATCCCTGTGTGACCGGAGTTTGACCCGTGTGAGACCGAACTGCGACCCCTATGGGACTCGCCTCCGATCCCTGTGGACTGGACTGTGATCCCTGTGGGACTGGACTGTGATCCTTGTGGGAATGGACTGTGATCCCTATTCGACTGGACTGTGACCCCTGTGGGACTGGACTGTGACCCCTGTGGGACTGGACTGTGATCCCTGTGGGACCGTGCTGTAATCCCTGTGGGACTGGACTGTAATCTCTGCGGGACTGGACTGTGATCCTTGTGGGAATGGACTGTGATCCATATGCGACTGGACTGTGACCCCTGTGGTACTTGACTGTGACACCTGTGGCGCTGGATTGTGATCACTGTGGTACTAGACTTTGACCCCTGTGGGATTGGACTGTGATCCCTGTGGGACTGGACTGTGATCCCTGTGGGACTGGACCGTGATTCCTGTGGCACTGGACTGTGATCTGTGTTGGACTGGACTGTAGTCCCTGTAGGACTCGACTGTGATCCCTGTGGGACAGGACTATGATCCCTGTGGGACTTGACGGTGATTCCTGTGGCGCTGCACTGGACTGTGATCCCTGTGGGACTGGACTGTGATCGCTGTCGGACTGGACTGTGATCCCTGTGGGACTGGACTGTGTTCCCTGTGGGACTGGACTGTGATACCTGAGGGATTGCACTCTGTCCCTGTGGGACTGGACTGTGATCCCTGAGGGACTGGACTGTGATCCATGTGGGACTGGACTGTGAACCCTGTGGCACTGGACTGTGATCCCTGTGGGACTGGGCTGTGATCCCTGTGGACTGGATTGTGATCTCTGTGGGACTGGACTGTGATCCCTGTGGTACTGGACATTCATTCCTGTGGGACTGGACTATGATCCCTGTGGGACAGGGCTGTGATCCCTGTGGGACAGGTCTGTGATCCCTGTGGGACTGGATTGTCGGCCGATAAATCTCCAGGGCCTGATGGACTGCATCCCAGAGTGTTTACGGAGGTAGCCTTAGAAATAGCGGATGCATTGACAGTCATTTTCCAACATTCCCTCGACTCTGGATCAATACCGATCGAGTGGAGGATAGCTAATGTAACCCCACTTTTAAAAAAAGGAGTGAGAGAGAAAACAATTAATTATAGACCAGTCAGCCTGACCTCAATAGTGGGTAAAAGGATGGGATCAAATATTAAGGATATCATAGCAGCGCATTTGGAAAGAGGAGACATGATAGGCCCAAGTTCAGCATGGCATTGTGAAAGGGAAATCATGCTTGACAAATCTTCTGGAATTTTTTGAGGATGTTTCCAGTAGAGTGGACAAGGGAGAACCAGTTAATGTGGTATATTTGGACTTTCAGAAGGCTTTCGACAAGGTCCCACAGAAGCGCTTAATGTGCAACGTTAAAGCACATGGGATTGGGGTAAGAGTGCTGACATGGATTCAAAACTGGTTGTCAGACAGGAAGAAAAGAGTAGGAGTAAATGGGTACTTTTCAGAATGGCAGGCAGTGACTAGTGTGGTACCACAAGGTTCTCTGCTGGGGCCCCAGCTGTTTATACTGTACATTAATAATTTAGACGAGGGGTTTTAATGTAGTATCTCCAAATTTGAGGATGACACTAAGTTGGGTGGCAGTATGAGCTGCGAGGAGGATGCTATGAGGCTGCAGATTTACTTGGATAGGTTAGGTGAGTGGGCAAATGCATGGCAGATGAAGGATAATGTGAATAAATGTGATTTTATCCACTTTGGTGGTACAAAACAGATAGACAGACTATTATCTGAATGGTGACAGATTAGGAAAAGGAGAGGTGCAACGAGACCTGGGTGTCATGGTACATCAGTCATTGAAGGTTGGCATGCAGGTACAGCAGGCGGTTAAGAATGCAATTGGCATGTTGGCCTTCATAGCGAGGTGATTTGAGTACAGGGGCACGGAGGTGTTGCTACAGTTGTACAGGGCCTTGGTGAGGCCACACCTGGAGTATTGTGTACAGTTTTAATCTCCTAACTTGAGGAAGGACATTCTTGTTATTGAGGGAGTACAGTGGAGATTCACCAGACTGATTCCCGGGATGTCAGGACTGACATATCAAGAAAGACTGGAACAACTGGGCATGTATTCACTGGAGTCCAGAAGAATGAGAGGGGATCTCATAGAAACGTTTACAATTCTGATGGGTTTGGACAGGTTAGATTCAGGAAGAATGTTCTAAATGTTGGGGAAGTCCAGAACCAGGGGTCACAGTCTAAGGACAAGTGTAAGCCATTTAGGACCTAGATGAGGAGAAATTTGTTCACCCAGAGAGTGGTGAACCTGTGGAATTATCTACCACAGAATGTTGTTGATGCCAATTCAATAAATAGATTCAAAAAGGAGTTAGATGAATTACTTACGACTAGGGGGATCAAGGGGTATGGCGAGAAAGCAGGAATGGGGTACTGAAGTTACATGTTCAGCCATGAACTCATTGAATGTTGGTGCAGGCTAGAAGGGCCGAATGGCCTATCCAGCACCTATTTTCCAAATTTTTATGTTTGTATCTTTCTATTCTTCTAAACTCCAGTGGATACAAGCCCAGTTGATCCTCATATGTCAGTCCTGCAATCGCAGGAATAAATCTGTTGAACTTTCGCTGTCCTCCCTCGAAAGCAAGAACATCCTTGCTGAGATAGGAGACCAAAACTGAACATAATATTCCAGGTGTGTCCTCACCAAGGCCCTGTACAACTGCAGTAAGACATTCCTGCTCCTATACTGAAATCCACTTGCTGTGAAGGCCAACATGCCATTTGCCTCTTCACCACCTGCTGGACCTGCATGCCAAACTTGAATGACTGATGTGCCATGACACCCAGATCTCGTTGCACCTCCCCTTTTCCTAATCTGTCACCATTCAGATAATATTCCGTCTTCCTGTTTTTGCCACCGAAATGGATAACCTCACATTTATCCACATTATACTGCATCTGCCATGCATTTGCCCACTCACCTAACCTGTCCAAGTCACTCTGCAGTCTCTTCGCATCCTCCTCACAGCTCACACCGCCACCCAGCTTCGTGTCATCTGCAAACTTGGAGATATTACATTCAATTCCTTCATCTCACTCATTGATTATACATTGTAAAAGGCTGGCTTCCCAGCACTGAACCCTGCGGCACCCCACTGGGCACTGCCTGCATTTCTGAAAAGGACCCGTTTATTCTGACTCGCTCCTTCCTGTCTGCCAACTAGTTCTCTGTCCACGTCAATACATTACCCCCAATCCCATGTGCTTTAATGTTCCCGCTAGTTTCTTGTGTGGGACCTTGTCAAAAGCCTTTTTAAAGTCCAAATACACCGCATCCACTGGTTCTCCCTTTTCCACTCTACTAGTTACATCCTAAAAACATTCTAGAAGATTTGTCAAGCATGATTTCCCTTTCATAATTCCATGCTGACTTGGACCGATCCTGCTACTGTTCCCAAAGCGGCTGCTATTTCATCATTAATAATTGATTCCAACATTTTCCCCACCACCGATGTTGGGCAAACCGATCTATAATTTCATGTTTTCTCTCTCCCTCCTATTTTAAAAAGTGGTGTTGCATTAGCTACCCTCCAATTCATAGGAATTGTTCCAGAGTCAATGGAATATTGAAAAATGATCACCAATGCATCCACTATTTCGAGTGCCACTTCCTTTATTACTCTGGGATGCAGCCAATCAGGCCCTGGTGATTTATCGGCCTTCAATCTGATCAAATTCCCTAACACAATTTCCTGACTAATAAGGATTTCCTTCCCTTCCTCCTTTTCACTAGACCCTCGAAACACTCGTATTTCTGGAAGGTTAATTGCGTCTTCGTTAGTGGAGACAGATCGAAAGTTTTTGTTCAATTGCTCTGTCATTTCTTTGTACCCCATTATAACTTCATCTGATTCTGTCTGCAAAAGACCTACGTTGGTCGTCACTAATCTTTTTTCTCTCCACGCATCTGTACAAGCTTTTGCAGTCAGTTTTTATATTCCAAAAAAGCTTCCTCTCATACTCTATTGTAATGCCTCTAATTAAACCCTTTGTCCTCTGATGAATTCTACATTTCACCCAGTCCTCAGGTTTACTGGTTATTCTCGCTAATTTATATGCCTCTTCCTTGGATTTAACACTGTCTCTAATTTCCTTTGTTAGCCACGGTTGTTCTACCTTCCCCTATTTATTTTTACTCCAGACAGGGATGTACAATTGTTGAAGTTCATCCATGTAATCTATAAATGTCTTCCATTGCGTATCCACTGTCAACCCTTTTAGTATCATTTGCCAGTCTATCCTACCCAATCCACGTCTCATACCATCGAAGTAACCTTTCCTTCAATTCAGGACGCTAGTCTATGAATTAACATTTCACTCTCCATCTTAAAAACAATTCTACCATATTGTGGTCACCCTTCCGGGGGCCTCGCACAACAAGATTGCTGCTTAGTCCTCTCTCATTACACAACACCCAGTCTAGGTTGGCCAGCTCTCTAGTTGATGCCTCGACATATTGGTCTCTAAAGCCATCACTAATAGACTCCAGGAATTTCTCCTCCACCGCATTGCTCCCAGTTTGGTTAGCCCAACCTATCTGTAGATTAAAGCCGCCCATGATAACTGCCGTACCTTTATTGCAAACATCCCTAATTGATGCCATCTCCAACCTCGTTACTACTGTTTCGTTGTCTGGACACAACTCTCACTCGCGTTTTCTGTATTTTGGCATTCCTTAGCTGTAACTATCCGGATTCCACATCATTCAAGTTAATGTCCTTTCTTACTATTGTGCTTATTTCCTCTTTAACAAGCAACGCCAATTCACCTCCCTTTCCTTTCTGTCTGTGCTTCCTGAATGTTGAATACCCTGGTTGTTGAGTTCCCAGCCTTGGTCACCCTGGAGCCATGTCCCTGTGATCCCAATTATATTATAATCATAAAGAGCTACCTGCGTAGTTTATTCATCCACTTTATTCTGAATACTCCTCGCATTGAGGCACTGAGCCTTCAGACATGTCTTTTTATCCCTCTTTTTCCATTTAGAATTTTTCTGCAATGTGGTATTTTTTATTTTTGCCTTGGTTTACTCTTCCATCCACTTTTGCTATTCTCCTTTCTGTCTTTTGCTTCAGCCCCCATTTTACCTCCCTCTGAAACCCTGCTTGGGTCCCCATTCCCCTGCCATATTAGTTTAACCCCTCCCCAACAGCACGTGCAAACACCCCCACCATGACATTGGTTCCGGTCCTGCCCAGGTGCAGACCGTCCGGTTTGTACTGGTCACACCTCCCCCACAACCGGTTCCAATGTCCCAGGAATATGAATCGCTCCCTCTTGCACTACTGCTCAAGCCAAGGATTCATCTGAGCTATCCTGCGATTCCGACTCTGATTAGCATGTGGTACTGGTAGCAATCCTCAGATTGCTACCTTTGTGGTCCTACTTTTTAATTAAACACCTAGCTCCCTAAATTCAGTTTGTAGGACCTCATCCCGCTTTGTACCTATATCGTTGTTACCTATATGCTCAATTACAACTGGCTGTTCACCCTCCCCCTTCAGAAAGCCCTGCATCCGCTCCGAGACATCCTTGACCCTTGCACCAGGTGGCAACATACCATCCTGGATTCTCGGTTCCTACCGCAGAAACGCCTATCTATTCCTTTTACAATATAATCGCCTATCACTGTAGCTCTTCCACTCTTTATCCTGCCCTCCTGTGCAGCAGAGCCACCCACGGTGCCATGAACTTGGCTTCTGCTTCCTTCCCCTCGTCGTGCGATGACACACCCTTGCTTGACCCCGGTCTGTATGTGGAATGGTGCTGTGGTGGATGCCTTGACCGGGAGCACGGCTTACATTTCATCCTGCAGAAGGTGGAGCATGGTGACAAACCTTGAAGTGCAGCCGAATCTGAGGAGGACGCTCCATAAACCCTCATGGTTGACAGCGTTGGAGGCTTTCGTGAGTTTAAAATAGGCCATGTTCAAGTATTGGTGCTATTCGCTGCATTTCTCTAGTATCTGCCGCGTGGTGAAGATGATATCCATTGTGCCAATTAGTGGGCGGTATCCACATTGCGAAACTAGGAGGAGTTCTTCAGCAACAGGGAGAAGGTGGTTGAGAAGAATACTTGCGATGACTTTGTCTTTGGTTGAGAGCAGCGAGATTCCTCTGTCGTTACCGCAGTCAGACTCATCACCTTTCTTTAAGATCATCGCAATTAAATCTACTCCGAGATCTCCTGGCATGATCTCCTCCTTCCAGATAAGGTCATGAATACATGCCATTAGTGTTCGCCGCCAAGCTTCAGTACTTTCAAGGGGATTCATTCTGCTCCTGAGGCCTTGTTGTTTTTAGTTGTCGGAAGGCCTTTGCAAACTCGTGCCGAGCTGTGATTGTGCCAAGGAGGTGATGGTAGCATGCTGTGGGATGAAGTCAAGGACACTCACGTCGAAGGCGGATTCTTTGTTGCGAAGATCATCGAAGTGTTCTTTCCAGCCAGCACCGGCAGCCTCACTGTCCTTGATGAGCAGTTCTCTGTTCTTGGCTTTTAGTGGAATAAGACCTTGGGCCACCGGTTCTTCTCCAATGAAAAATCCACCCACTTCGTGATTGTTGGCTCGATGCTAAATCTCCTGCGCTATTAATTATCTATTAGTTGTAGTTTATTTATTACATTCACGTTCTCTATTAGTATGAGGTTCTATAATAGTTTGAGGAGCTGTATTAATTTGAAGGGCTGTATTAGTTTCAGTTGCTTTTATAGTTTGAGGTGTATTATTTTAGGTGGCTGTATTTGTTTGAGGTTCTCATATTGGTTTGAGTTTATTTCATAGTTTGAGGTTGTATATTAGCTTGAGTTTCTTTAAATGGTGGAAATGTTATATTATTTGACGCTGCTGTATTTATTTGAGATTCTGTATTAATTTGAGGGTATTTATCAGTTTCGTGGGCTGTAGTATTTTGAGGTTCTCTAGTAGTTTGCGGTTATTTATTAGTTTGAGGATCTTTATTGTTTTCGCGGCTGTATTTGTTTCACGTTCTCTATTAGTTCTAAGGGCTGTATTAGTTTGATAGAATGTTTTATCGGAAATGCTGTGTGAGTTTCAATGGCTGTATGAATATAACTTTCTGCGTATGGTAGAGTTGCTGTATTGGGTTTAGGTCCTCTATTGCTTGAGGTTCTCTGTTTGTTTGACGTTCTCTATTTATTGTATTATTTTGAGGTTTTCTATTAGTTTAAGGGTTTGCATTAATGAGAGGTTTTCTATTAGTTTGAGGTTCTCTATTATGTTGATTTCTCCAATAGCTTCAGCGGTTGCATTAGTTTGAGCTTCTCTATTATTTTGAGGAAATACATTAATTTGACCTTCTGGAAAAGTTTATATTCTTGCATTATTTTAAGTGGCTGTATTTGTCCAAGGTCCGCTACAGGTAGTAGTACATCTATTAAAATGAGGTTCTTTATTAGCGGCTGCATTAATTTGAGGGTCTGTATAAGTTTGAGGGACTGTATTAGCTTGAGGGACTGTATTAGATTGAGGGTCTGTATTAGTTTGATGGGCTGTATTTGTTTGAGGGTCTGTATTAGTTTGAGGGTCTGTATTAGTTTGAGGGTCTGTATTAGCTTGAGGGACTGTATTAGATTGAGGATCTGTATTAGTTTGATGGGCTGTATTTATTTGACGGTCTTTATTAGTTTGAGGGGCTGTATTAGCTTGAGGGACTGTATTAGTTTGATGGCCTGTATTAGATTGAGGGGCTGTATGAGTTTGATGGACTGTATTAGTTTGAGGGATTGCATTAGTTTGTGGGACTGTATTATGTTGAGGGTCTGTATTAGTTAGTGGGGCTGTATTAGTTTGAGAGGCTGTATTTGTTTGATGGACGGTATTAGTTTGAGGCTCTGTATTAGTTTGAGATTCACGATGAGTTTGAGGTTCTCTAATAGTTTGACGGTCTGTATTAGTTTGAGGGGTTGTATTAGTTTGAGGGGCTATATAAGTTTGAGGGGCTGTATTAGTTTGAGGGTCTGTATTAGTTTGATGGACTGTATTAGTTTGAGGGATGCATTACTTTTAGGGATTGTATGAGGTTGAGGGGCTGTATTAGTTTCAGAGGCTGTATTAGTTTGAGATTCACGATGAGTTTGAGGTTCTCTATTAGCTTGACGGTCTGTAATAGTTTGAGGGACTGTATTAGTTTGAGTTTCTCGATGAGTTTGAGGTTCTCTATTAGTTTGACGGACTGTATTAGTTTGAGGGGTTGTATTAGTTTGAGGGACTGTATTAGTTTGAGGGGCTGTATTAGTTTGAGGGACTATATTAATTTGAAGGGCGATATTAGTTTGAGGGACTGTATTTGTTTGAGGGACTATATTAGTTTGAGTTTCTCGATGAGTTTGAGGTTCTCTATTAGTTTGACGGACTGTATTAGTTTGAGGGGTTGTATTAGTTTGAGGGACTGTATTAGTTTGAGGGGCTGTATTAGTTTGAAGGACTATATTAATTTGAAGGGCGATATTAGTTTGAGGGACTGTATTTGTTTGAGGGATTGTATTAGTTTGAGTTTCTCGATGAGTTTGAGGTTCTCTATTAGTTTGACGGACTGTATTAGTTTGTGGGGTTGTATTAGTTTGAGGGATTTTATTAGTTTGAGGGGCTGTATTAGTTTGAGGGACTATATTAGTTTGAGGGGCTGTATTAGTTTGAGGGACTGTATTTGTTTGAGGGACTGTATTAGTTTGAGAGAGTGTATTAGTTTGAGGGTCAGTATTAGTTTGAGTGGCTGTATAAGTTAGCATTTCTCTCTTATCTTGAATATTTGGATTATTTGATCCTCTCTATTAGTTTGAGTTTCTCTATTAGTTTGAGTGGATTATTTTGAGCCCCCTATTAATTTGAATTGATCAGATTCATATTCACTCCTAATTTGAATTTAAATATTAGTGTGAGTTTCATTAATAGTTTCAGTGTCTCTGTTTTTTTGAGGGTCTGTATTAGTTTCAGATTCATTATTATTTTGAGTGTCCATGTTATGTTGAGGTGATCTATCGATTTATTAAAATTTAGTTTGATATTCTTTTCTAGTTTGAGGTTCTCTATTACTTTGAGGTTCTCTTTTAGTTTGTGGTTATATTTTAGTTTGAGGGGTTGTATTAGTTTTAGTTTTAGTTTGAGGTACTTTGTAATATTAAAGGATTATTTTAGTTTGAGGTTCTCTTGGTTTGTGGGGATGTACTAGTTTGAGGTTCTCTATTAGTTTGATGTGCTGTATTATTTTCAGTGCCTGCATGATGAGAAATGCTATATTAGTTCGCATTGTTTTTGCTGTATGAGTTTGTGGTGCTGTATTATTTTTAGGTAATCTACGAGCATAAGGCACCACATGTGTATGAGGTGCTGTATGGTTATGAGAGGCTTAATGAATATGAGGGCCTATATTAGTTTGAGAAATATCATAGAAATTCATCACTTTAACTGTTTAACTGTATTTGCAAAGTTAAAGAGATCAGTCATTTCATAGACCGCACGAAAACAGCCTTGAGAAGGATTTTCTATCATTTGTAATTTATGTACTGAATGCCTGCATTGAAAGGTGCAGCCACAACCCCCTTTGTAGTACAGCAGCCCTGAGAGGGAAACTCGAACATTGGAAATGTAATTACTGAATAGCTACTGTTAAAGAAGGCAGCCACATCACAGAGTGCAGTAGAGCAGCCCTGAGAGGGAAACTCGAACATTGGAAATGTAATTACTGAATAGCTACTGTTAAAGAAGGCAGCCACATCATAGATTGCAGTAGAGCAGCACTGAGAGGAAAAGTATAACATTGGGAATGTAATTACTGAATAGCTACAGTTAAAGAAGGCAGCCACATCATAGATTGCAGTAGAGCAGCACTGAGATAAAAAGTTTAACATTGGGAATATCATTACTGAATAGCTACAGTTAAAGAAGGCAGCCACATCACAGATTGCAGTAGAGCAGCCCTGAGATGGAAACTTGAACATTGGGAATGTAATTTCTGAATGAACACAGCAGTGCAAAAGATATTTCCAAAAACTATATGCGATCTCCAGTTTGGCCTGATGGTTTTTGAAACAACAACCCAATTGCTGGGAGAAAACAGCTGGAAACGTTCATTTGTTAATTAATGTGAGCAGAATTGTCCAGTCTTTGCAGTTTCCAAATTTGAATCACAACAGGGACATAAATTGGCTGTCGTAATCTCTTTGTTCAAGTTTTAGCAATAACTATTTTGAGCGATGTTGCAACCTCAATGTCCCCGTGGAGAGCCCGCAGGGTATAACTTAAAGGCGCTGGAATTGTACCGCCTCAGAGTATAATTCAGGGAGATTGCCTGCAGCACAAAGGGGCACATCGTTTTAAGCAGAAAATGCTTCCAATTCAACATGCCCAGCGAATATGCTACATGATCATTGCCGTCAATGGTGTTCCTGGTAAATGACAAACTGCCGAACAGAAAGCAGAGAATCGGGATAAATGGGTCATTCTCAGGTCGGAAATCGGTGGTTAGTGGTGTGCCACAGGGATTGGTGCTGGGACCACAACTGTTTACAATATACATAGATGACCTGGAAGATGGGACAGAGTGTAGTGTAACAAAATTTGCAGATGACACAAAGATTAGTGGTAAAGCGGGTTCTGTAGAGGACACAGAGAGGCTGCAAAGAGATTTGGATAGGTTAAGCGAATGGGCTAAGGTTTGGCAGATCGAATACAATGTCGGAAGATGTGAGGTCATCCACCTTGGAAAAAAAACCAGTAAACGGGAATATTATGTGAATGGGGAGAAATTACATCATGCTGCGGTGCAGAGGGACCTGGGGGTCCTTGTGCATCAATCCCAAAAAGTAAGTTTGCAGGTACAGCAGGGAATCAGGAAGGCGACTTGAATGTTGGCCTTCATTGCAAGAGGGATGGAGTAAAAAAGCAGGGAGATCCTGCTGCAACTGCACAGGGTATTGGTGAGGCCGCATCTGGAGTACTGCGTGCAGTTTTGGTCAGCTTTCTTAAGGAAGCATATGCTAGCTTTGGAGGGGGTACAGAGACGATTCACTAGGCTGATTCCGGAGATGAGAGGGTTACCTTATGATGATAGATTGAGTAGACTGCGTATTTACTCGTTTGAGTTCAGAAGGATGAGGGGTGATCTTACAGAAACATTTAAAATAATGAAAGGGATAGACACGATAGATGCAGAGAGGTTGTTTCCACTGGTCGGGGAGAATAGAACTAGGGGACACAGCCTCAAAATACCGCGGGAGCCAATTTAAAACCGAGTTGAGAGGGAATTTCATCTCGCAGAGAATTGTGAATCTGTGGAAATCTCTGCCCAGGGAAGCAGTTGAGGCTAGCTCATTGAATATATTGAAATCACAGATAGATAGATTTCTAACCAATAATGTAATTAAGGGTTATGGGGAGCGGGCGGGTAAGTGGAGCTGAGTCCACGGCCAGATCAGCCATGATCTTTTTGAATGGCGGAGCAGGCTCGAGGGTCTAGATGGCCTACTCCTGTTCCTAATTCTTATGTTCTTATGTTCCTATGTAACAATTGAAGTTGTGCAAATCTGTTTTTGAGCTGGTCTCTGGTTTTGCTCTGTGATTGATAATTTTACATCCTTGACTATTGGTCACGGGTATAGAAACTGAACGGTGATATCATTCCGTTCAGTCAAATTTGCTGAATAACCACTGCGGTTTGATTCCATTGCAACATTTGAACATAAACTTGTGTTTGAAACGAACCGGCTGCTTGAATTATTCAGCTATTGTCTTTAGTGGAATATTGTGTACTTTTGAATTAGTCCTTCTTCCGCGCAACTATCTGAGAGAATGGATGAGTAGCGGTGTCTGCACTGTAGGATATACTGAGTGTCTGCCTCACGTGGAACATCATATTCCCAGTGATCATGTATTACTGGCAGTGTGTGTCACTGTTGGATAGACTGAGTGAATGCCACGAACCGGTGTGGAACTCCGTTCCCCTTTGACCATGTATTGCAGGAAGTGTGTCTCACTTTAGGATGTAATGAGTGTGGTTCATTCACAGGTGTGGAACACCGTACAACAGTGACCATATATTACTGGGAGTGTGTGTCACTGAATGATGTAATGAGTGTGGTTCATTCACAGGTGTGGAACACCGTACAACAGTGACCATGTATTACTGGGAGTGTCTGTCACTGTAGGATCCACTGAGTGTGGGTCACTAACCGGTGTGGAACAGCGTACCACAGTGATGATGTATTACTGGGAGTGAGTTTCACTGTAGGATCCACTGAGTGTGGGTCACTAACCGGTGTGGAACAGCGTACCACAGTGATGATGTATTACTGGGAGTGAGTGTCACTGTCGGGTATACGGAGTGTGCGTCACTAACCGGTGTGGATCACCGTACCCCAATGACCATATATTACTGGCATTGTGTATCACTGTAGGATATACTGAGTGAGGTCACGAACCGGTGTGGATCACCATTATCCCAGTGACCATGTATTACTGGGAGTGCCTGTCACTGTAGAATGTACTAAGTGTGGGTCACCAACCGATGTGGATCACCATTATCCCAGTGAACATGTATTGCTGGGAGTGTGTGTCACTGTAGGATATACTGAGTGTGGGTCACCAACCGATGTGGATCACCATTATCCCAGTGACCATGTATTACTGGGAGTGTCTTTCACTACTGGATATACTGACTGTGGGTCGCTTTCTGGTGTAGAACACTGTACCCCAGTGACCATGTATTACTGGGAGAGTCTGTCACTGTAGGACGCAGTGAGTGTGGGTCACTCACCAGTGTGGAACACCATTACCCCATTGAACATGTATTACTGGGAGTGTCTGTCACTGTAGGATCTACTGAGTGTGGGTCACCAACCAGTGTGGAACACTGTACACCAGTGACCATGTATTACTGGGAGTGTCTGTCACTGTAAGATGTACTCATTATGGGTAACTAACCGCTGTGGAACAACGTACCCCAGTGACCATGTAATGTTGGAAGTGTATCTCACTTCGGGTGTCATGAGTGTGGGTCACTAACCGGTGTGGAATACCATACCCCAGCGCGATGTATTACTGAGAGTGTGTGTCACTGTAGGATATACTGAGTGAGGGTCACTAACCGGTGTGGAACACCGTACCCTAGTGATCAGGTAATATAGGAAGTGTGTCTTACTGTAGGATGAACTCAGTGTGAGACACTAAACGGTGTGGAACGCCGTACCCTCGTGATTATATATTATAGGAAGTGTGTCTCACTGCAGGATATGCTGAGTGTGGGTCACTAACCGGTGTGGAACACTGTACCCTAGTGACCATGTCTTACAGGAAGTGTGTCTCACTGTAGGATTTACTATGTGTGGGTCACTATTTCTTCTACTTCCGCTTCTGAAGCGTACCCTGGGAATCGAGGGTGACTCGATTCCACACGAAAAATTAGTTCCCAGTGGGCTAATGGTTCCAATGCATGACCTACATTCACTGTCACAGGTCGGGCAAAAGCTGGTTGAAGGAACGGGAGTGTGGGGTGCCTGGGTTGCTGCTTGCTCCTTCCGTTTCAGTTTGCTCTGGGCGACAATACTGGAGGTGCTCTGCGCCGTGCGGATACTTTTCCTCAATTTGCGCTGGCTTGGGCCATGGATTGCCAGGTGTAGGTGGGGGTGTTGCATTTCTTCAAGTAGGTTTTGAGTTTGTCATGGAGCGTTTCCTCTGCCCACCTGTGGCTCGCTTGCAATAACGAATCACCGAGTGGAGCGTTTGCTTTTTGAATCTCATGTCAGGCATGCCGCCGATGTGGCCGCCCAACAGAGCTGATCGACTGTGGTCAATGCTTCGATGCTGGGGATGTTGGTCTGACCGAGAACACTGACGTTGGTGCGCCACACCGGCCAATTAATTTGCAGGAAATTGCGGAGAAAGCGTTGGTACTTCTCCAGTGTTTTGAGGTGCCTGCTGAAATATTCCATGTCTCTGCAGCATATCGGAGGTCGGGTATATCTGCTGCCCTGTAGACCATGAGCTTGGTGCGGGGTTTTGAGGTTCTGGTCTTCAAACATTTCCTTCCTCGGGCATCCGAAGTCTGCACTGACACACTGAAGGTAGTGTTGGACTTTGCCATCAAAGTTTGCCTTTGTTGACTGTCGGCTCCGGAGGTTTGGAAAATGTTTCACATTGTACAGTGTATTGCCCAGTAAATCCGAGCTGCCCTGGAACTCGCAACGGATGGCGAGTTTCCCTGCGCCTATCGCCGCTGATACATTCTGAGTGCCCCATTTACAATTTTATTCACTCGCCATTCACATTGGAAGTCCTCTCGCCCTCACCAGCTTTGGGCTGGGAATGAAAACCCTTGCAGGTTGCTTATCCTGATCCTGACCCCAGTGAACTGCCCCTGCTGAAAGTACAAGTGCTGTACATCTGGTCTGAACAATGTTCTATCTCCACTCTCCAATGGTGCTGGTATGGGAGCTCGGATGGTCCCTAGCTATGCTGCCTTTTCTTGGGATACAGGGAACCTTCGTTGTTCCAATTCTCCTCCGGTCCCCTCCTTCACATATTGTTCAGGTACATTGATGACTGTGTTTGCGCAATTTCCTTTTCGAGTCATCAACTGGAAAATGTCCTAACTCGCACAAAGTCATGATCACCCATCACCTCACCCCTATGCTTTCTCACCTACATTGGCTACCGGTTAAGGAACGCCACGATTTTGAAAATTACCATCCGTGTTTACAAATCTCTCCATGGCCTTGCACCTCCCTACCACTGTAATCTTATTCAGCCTCACAATCCCTCAAGATTTCTCCGCTCTTCAGATTCTGCCCTCTCGAATATCCCTCATTATACTGCTCAAATATCGGTGGCATTACCTTCAGCTGTTTGGACTCTAAACTCTGGAAGCCCCTCCCTAAACCTCTCCGCTTCTCTAACCATCTTTCCATTTTAAAGAAGCTCCTTAAAATCACCGTCTTTTACCAAGCTTTTGGTCATATGCCTTCATTTTTTCTTTTTTGTATCGGTGTCCTATGTATCTGTGTTGTCCTGTTAACATTGCTTTGAAGAGCCCTGGGACCTTTAACTACGTTAAAGGCGCGATATAAATAAAGGTTTTTCGTATTATTAATAATAATAATTATTATTATTAATATTATTAATAATAGTAATATAAATAATTAAGTAGTCAACCTTGCTACTACTTTACGCCGCTCCCTCTCCTTCACATACCGCCTCTGACACTACCCTTCCCTTCCTCGACATCTCTAAGTCCATTTCCGAGGATAGGATTTATACAAATATCTACCATAATCCGGCCGACTCCTACAGATACCTTGATTATATGACCTCTCACCCCGCTTGCTGGAAGGACTCCATTATATTCTCCGAGTGTCGCTGCCTGCGTTGCATCTGTTCCGATCATGCCACATCCCACACCAGTGCTTACAACATGTCTTCCTTTTTCGGAGCTGAGGATACCCGTCCTCTGTGGTGGACAGGGTCCTCGACCTTGTCAATCCAATTTCCCGCATTTATCCTCAGCCGATGATTCCCCACCACTGTGCTGGAAAAGGCCCATCGCAGTGTCAATCAAATGTGCTGCATTAATTTCATCGCCTCTGATCCTCCCTGCTAGAACCATGATAGGGTCCCCATGTCCTTACCTTGAACTTAACCAATCTCCTCTTTCAAAACTTCATCCTCCGCCATTTCTGCCCCATCCTTCTTATTCCCACCACCAAACACATCCCCTTTCAACATTCCCAATGGATCGTTCCCTCCTTGAAAACCTGGACCACACCTGAATCGCCCGCAACAGTTCTCCCCTTCCACCGGACCTTCCTATGCAAAACCTAAGAGAAAGAAGACGTGCCCTTTCACCTGCATTCGTTCCATCGCCCAGGGCCTTCAATGAGCAAGAGTGATTGACTTGTATTTCTTCCAATGTAGTATACTGTATTCGCTTTTCACGATGCAGTCTCCTGTAGATTGCGGAGGATTAAACAGAGATTGTGTGATTACATTCCTGAACTTCTCCGTTCTGTCCGCAAATGTGTCTCTCTCCCTCCCTCTGTCTAACATTCCCCGGTCACTTTCCCCTTCAATTCTACATCCCACTGCCAGTCTGACATCTCTATCTTCAACATTCTAAAATGTTCCCCTTTATAACTTAATGGGGAACATCACCACATGTTTCGATTATCCATTTATTAAAAGCCGAACATAAAACTGAGTTTAAACTTTTCAGATCAATACTACCGCTCCCGTTTCTTCAGACAGCATGTGCTGGTAATGAAGGATGTCTTCAGTAGAGCCACTGGGAGTGGAGGAGGTGTGTGCAGGTGCTTGGGACCACCTCTCGGTGTACGACAGGCGGGCTGGTCCGCACCCCTTGGATCTACTGACCTTTCTCTGCCACATTCCTGGGCCATGGGAGCCTTCTGATCTTTGCCAGATTTACCTTGCTCCCCACCGTCCCACCGCCCCACTCTGTAATCCTGCTCTATCCACTTACGTCTCCTATGGACTCATTTCCTGTTCCTTTTGTTGTCCCATTTGTGTTACACCATCATCCCTATTGTCGTTGAATCACTCCTGCCCACCGTCACATCAAAGACATTCACCTTTGTTCTTTTCTCCTCCTACCACAACTTTATCTGCCTCTAACATTGCCTTAACACTGTTCATCTCTCGCGGATTCCAGTATTGAAGAAAGGTTATCACCTGAAACGTTAACTCTGTTTCTCTCTCCACAAATGCTGCCTGACATACTGAGTGTTTTTCGCTTACTCTGTATTTTATCAGATTTACAACCGTTTGTATAGAGGTTGTCTAAGCAGGAGGAGAGAGAGGGAGAGCGTGTGGGCCTTGGGGAAGGCACACCTGGATCTCCTGGCCCACAACCAGGGCCGTGAAGGCAATTTCATTGTCCCCGATGCTGTCCTCGGCTCACTTTAAATGCCCGGTATCCCGAGGCCTGGGAAACACAGCCAACCAGAGTTAAATCGTAAAATAAGTTAAACCCGTAAAATAGTTTAAACCAGAAGCTGCCATCCCCATTAATACATTTAAATTGCCCACCCGCCTGCTGGGATGGCTTGGTTTCCATCCCACTGCCCCGTCTCTGCTAAACTTGGAAGCAGCGGGTTGGAGGTAGGTTGGGTTGGGATGATATACTTTACATGTGAACCCTTGACCCGACGTCAAGCCGGCCGTTTTTGAGCTAAATCACAGGCCTTACTGTCTGGGCTCAGTCACCGACAATGTGTGACCAATAATTGACCGTCTCTTCTCCCTTCTGTTTAATACAGTGAATTTAGTGGCGATTGTGATCCTGTCCCGGGGAAAGTGCGGGCTCTCCAACTGCACCACTCGCTACCTGGTGGCCATGGCAGCAGCGGATCGACTGGTGGTCATCACTGGGGTCATACTGTGGCGCATCAATTGGTATTATTTCCCGGGATCTTTCCTGGAGATCACCCCTGTGTGTACTGTTATATATCTCCTGTCCCGTGTAGCCACAGACTGTTCTGTCTGGTTCACCGTCACTTTCACCTTTGACCGATTTGTGGCCATTTGTTGCCAGAAGCTGAAAACCAAATATTGCACCGGGAGAACTGCGGCTGTGGTTCTGGCCACAAGCTGCATTCTGCTCTCTTCAAAAAACATTCCTCACTACTTTACATTTGGACCTGGGGAGATAATCGATAATGTTCCGTGGGACTGTATCCCAATCCCAGCCTATTATACTGAGCCCGGATGGCTGGGATTTGACGTGTTTGGTATGGTTTTAATCCCACTACTTCCATTCGCTGTAATTTTGTTGCTCAATGCTGTGACAGTCAGGCACATTTTAGTGGCCAGTCGGGTCCGGAAGGGACTGAGGAGTGCGAGAAAGGGGGAGAATGGCAGTGACCCAGAGATGGAGAGCAGGAGGAAGTCTGTCATTTTACTCTTCACCATATCCGGCAGCTTCATACTGCTGTGGCTGGTGTATGTTATAGATTTCTTATATTATAGCATTACAGGAACATATCCCGGTGATTACAATGATGCTTTACACATCTTTTAACAAGTCGGATATATACTGCAGAATTTAAGTTGCTGCACAAACACATTTGTTTATGGGGTGACCTAGTCCAAGTTCAGAGAGCAGTTGAAGAGCGCGATGAAATATCAGGTTACCTCAATTATACAATTAATTAATAAACAGAACAACTGAGCACAGCCCAGAGGCAGCTCGCAATGTTTCCAGTGCAGGAATGTAATATTTAGCCCCAGATTTCCATCCACTGAATTACAGCAGGAACGACTGGTGATCTGATAATACGCCCAGCGACGGGGCAAGCACAGTGTTTCGGAAACAGCACCATTCGTGATTGACATTTCCCACATGGTCTTTTGAGACATCACCACGAGATTGTTGCATTCAGTTTGAGCTCTTCTGTAAAGGGTCACTACAGCTATTTAGTGCGGCTATACATTGCATCTTCCTGAGTGAGAGGTTTGATAATAGGTCGGCAGGCAGGGCTAGGCTCCAGTTCAGAGGATTATATGATATAGAACATAGAGCAGAGAATCAGGCTATTCGGCCCAACTCGTCTTTGTTGGTGCGTGTGCTCAGCACTCGACTAGAAAGTAAGAAACTGAATGAAGCAGAAGAGCAATGTAGGACGTGTCAGACTGAGGAAGCGGTTCAGACCATACACACCCCGCACTTACAAGGAAAATAGGTCTTAACTCGACTTACCAAGCACGTACCTTCATAAACTGCGCTTCCACAAGTTGGTTATTACTGAAATATGCCATATCATCAGGGCATAAATGCAGCCTGCCAGCACCTTCATCACATCACTGCCCGTCGAGGTCAAGGTCACCACAGCACTGTCATTCTAGATGTCCGGTACCTTTCATGCCTCCACGGGCGACATTTTCCCTCTGTCTCAACATGCCACACATTGCTGAGATAGAACAGTCAAAGAAGCCCTGTATGTGCGTTGGATGGAATTGATCAGCTTCACTATAAAAAAATGAGCCTCAGATTGACAGGGCTGGAGCATGCTACAGCATTGCTAAGTTCCCCAACGTTCAGGGAACAATACAAGGTACGCACATAACCATGCGAGCACCTTCTCACGGCCCAGAGGTTTTTCGCAACAGAAAAAAAATTCACTCCCTGAAGGTGCAACTAGTTGTGGACCACAACCCTATAATTACAGCAGTGAATGCCAAATATCCGGGCAGCTTCGTTGACGCTCATATCGTCCGTGGGACAGCTGTCCCTGACATATTTACCAGGCAGCCACAATGGCAATGCTGAATGCTTGGAGACAATCGATATGGCCTAGCCACCTGGCTGATGACTCAGCTTCGTGACACCCAAACCAAGGTCGAGAATAGATGCAGCCGGAGCCACAGAGCCACACGCAACGTGTTCCAGAAAATCATTGGTGGGCTTCAGCAGCTCAGGTGGGGAGCTACAATACAACCCCTAATCAGATAGCTCAATTCCTTGTCGTGTGCTCCACGCTGCACAACCTGACTATCAGGAGAAATCAAGAGTTGCCACAACGGACCGATGGTCCACTTCAGGAAAGTGAGGAAAGGGAGGACGAGGAAGAGGATGGTGACTTCCGACCAGACAATCAGGTTCACTATGCAACCATTCCCATGCCCCCCTCCAGACGGCAGGTGGCTGTACAGCTGCATGATTCTTACGTCAGCAGCTCATAGATGAGGGATTTCCCTGAAAGAACCATGCTCTTATTGACAAAGCTGACACACTGCTGTGTGTGCAGCCCACACATTAATGGTGGGCATCACATTTGTGCCAGTTAATGTTTATGTTGTTTCAAGTTTAGTATAATTATAACCTTTTAGGTTAAGAAATGACTAGAGCGTAATTGTCCAGTTACCTGAGACAATGCTCAACAAGGTTTTGGTAAATAAAAAAACATTTAACACGACCATTGGTCTGAAATCATAAGTGTCACTGGCAAAAATACCTCACCCCACCACACCGCCATTTTTCGAACACTGACATCAATCAAATAGTCAACATCTCCAGCAACACAGAACACAAATGCAAACCAGCAGGTGGGACCACTCCCCGCAAACATTACAACGAATTGCATACACCGAGATGGAGATATAACAAAGCCATCACCTGCGGGCCTGCACTTCACTTTCCTTCCCCGTCCAACTCTTCTCCCCACCTCTACCCCTGCCCCTCCATAATCCACGCCGCCTGGCCCAGGCGCTCCTCAGACGATGCCTCACTTGGCGGGATGAATGCAGAGCTGGTGGTCGCATGGATCCGGGAGTGCGGGGTACAGAGGTGACAGCATTCTCGGATCCAGAAACAGGATCTTGCTCCAGCATCTCATGTGTCATTGGCACTGGGGGTACCGAGGCTAGGGATGGAGTGCCATGCTCTGGCACCACTGGGAGGCCTGTGCCAAGAGTGTTCCTGGCTACCACCTCCAGGGTCTACACCATCCATGGAACGTACTCCGTCAATGTGCTGTAGATGGTGGCCAGCTGTCGGTATATGCCCCCCAATGCCTGCAGGATCTGTTCACCTACGTCTACAATCTTCCTGAACAACTGTACCATCTCTCCGCTCTAATCTGGCGCTTGTGGAGCAGACTTGCCGTATCCAAGTAACGTCTGCGGGGTCGGCGCTGTCCTGGCGACATCCGGGGTGGTCTGTGGTAAGATGCCTGGGGTGGAATGCCTTTTGGAGCGTGGCTATGCAGAGTCCACAAACTCGGCACTCTCATCCCTGGCGAATAGTTCCAGCTGATTGACCGGTGAGAATCAGTGCTCCTCAGAATCAGGGGCAGAAACGTCCGGCTATTCCGGCCCCGCACCCCGAACTGCTGGTATGTGTGGCTTGCCCTGGGACATGCTGCTGGCTGAGCTGCAAAATAAAACGCGGTTATTAGAGGAGAAGGGGGTGCTAGGATCACAAGGTTTTTCCAGCGATAAACACTGCATAAACGCGACCAATAATGTCAACTTCATCAGAGACATCACATTCCAGGCCCGTCAACACATTCTGCATTGCAATGATTCTCACAAGGCCTGCATTATTGATAGGACAATTTTTAATACCAGCTATCATATATTATTGTTCAGATATGATTGGGTGTGGCATCAATTGAACTTACATCAGCCAATGGTGTATACTTTACTCACGTGGCATTACTTCATAGTCTGCAGCTGCTTCTATAGTGTCCGGGGATGGCTTGCCACGAGTGTCAGCATCCGCTCCTCTATCTTAGTGATGTCGTTGGTGACTGGTGGCCCCCAACCTTTCGTTTCTGCTCAGACATAACCGTCGATAGCATCTTCTGTAAAACGTAACAGGACGACATGGCATGAAATCATTGCGTGATATCATTGCTAGGTCATATCACAGAGACTGATACAAAACATAACCGACAGATGTAATGACGATTATTAAGATAATTATTATCCTTGAGCTAAAGACATGCACCGTGACCGCAGTCTTTGAGTATAACATTCCCGGTAAATTGAAAAACCGCACACCTGATGATAGTCACTCATGACACTTGCAAATCAAATTATACAAACACATATGTATATGTAAATAAATGTCCTGGTTACTCTTGCTGATCCCACAAAGTCATTCCATTCCTTGCAGCATTGATGGCACTCACGCACCTCGTTGATCGCCGACGAGACCACCTCTGCTATCTCGGTGCATATATTCTTTTCTTCGTTTGGGGTGGCTTCCCACGCCCGCCCTGGTTAAATTCACCGCAGCGTGACTCGACGTCCTGCATGAAGGAGGCATTTGGCACTTCCGACAACCTCCTCGCTCTTTTGCGTCCTCCAATGTGCTCCTTTCCCAGCTCACTGCTCTCAACAGTGTCAGTTTCCACAGCGTGCTGGCTTCCCTCCTCCACTCGCTTCATTATAGTCACGAAATTCTTCCCAATATCTGGCTGGTAACAGTTATTCTTTTTCGCGATTTGTCGTAAAGCTCGAAACACTCCCTCCCTCCTCCAAAAGCAGCCACACCACACCCACACACCTTCGCTCGCTCTCAGCTCCCTCTCTCTCTGTTTCCTCTGATGCGCATGTAATGATGACCTCTGACTCCCTGAATCGCAGGAATCGAGCGTGCCATGCTGTTGCTCAGGACGGCTACACGTTCTTGCAGAATTCAGAGAGATTTAACGCTAAGGCCCATTTCATATCGCTCGCAGTAACGCCCAATTTTTAAAATGGAGTATAGGGGCTTTGAAAATGGGCGACAAGCCAGCGATCTGAAAACACATTTTTACCACCCACTTCGGAAATTACGCCCATTTTTGGGTGATCTGCACAAAAGCAGAAAATCTAGCCATAGTCTCAGAAAAATGGGCCGCACATTTAAAACTGAGATGATGAGGAAGTTCTTCTCTCAGTGCGTTTTAAATCTGTGGAATTCTCTGCCCCAGAGAGCTCTGGAGGTTGGGTCATTGAATTTATTTCAGGCGGAGATAGACAGATTTTTTCGTGATAAGGGAATAAAGAGTTACGTGGAGCGGGCTGGAAGGTAGAGCTGAGTCGATGATCAGATCAGACATGTTCTTATTGAATGCTGGAGCAGTCTCGAGTGGCAAGGTGGCCTACTCCTGCTCCTATTTCTTATGTTCTTATGTTCCTGCCAACGACCACACTTCACCATTGTATGTGTTAATTTTAACCTGCCATCTGTCTGTTCTTTTCAATCTGAATTAGAGTATTGCTGTAAGCGAAGGGTTTGAATTTGAACTGAAACGACATCAGGGATTTGTCGGATCAGGTCAGAGGCTTCTCTGAAGTTCTCTGCCTCTCCAGCCTGAATACATTTCATGATATTCAAGACCCAATCAAATCTGCTGGTGATTTAGGTCCAGTTTTAGGCGACACTGAAATTGTTTTCTTTTAATGCAAAATATATATCAGTTAACAGAGTTAGGACTTAATTGTATATGCAGGAATGAGTCTCAGTTCGAAGGTGATAATTTGATTGTCCATTTTTACGGATGATGAGCCACGATCTTATTGAAGAGTGGAGCAGGCTCGAAGGGCCGAACGACATACTCCTGCTCCTATTTTATAATTTCTAATGTTCACCAGTCAGTCTGTTCCCTCCTGAAGTCTCGTACTGTCGTCCTCATTGTTTATTACATTTCCAAGTCTCGTATCATCTACAAAGGTCCACATGATGCAGTTTATACCCAATTCTCATTCATGAATATATATCAAACAGTCCAGTACTCCTAATCCCGACCGCTGGGGGAGACAACATTATAGCTCGCTCCACTCTGCACAACAACCAGTACCCAATGTTGTCTGTTATCTGTCACTTAGCCAAAGACATGAGCATACTGCCCTGTCCCTTTAATCCCAAGCATTAGAATTTTAGCAACACGTCTATCAAGTGGCAATTTGAAAAACGCCTTTCAACAGTCCTTATACGCATCATCAAAAACTTAATATTTCCAGATATATCTAGATTCCTACAAAATTGTATCATCTCGCACTCTTCTTTAAATTCAATTCTAACTTAACTGAACAGCCGACATGTTTCCTCGTGTGTATTGTGAGCGGATCTTTGGACAATTGTCTCTTAAATATTTGAAGCAAAGCGTCAGTTTACTGATTTAAAAAATTGATAATGCAATAAAGCAACCATTTACAACTGTGTGAGATTTTAAAATTGATGAGAAATCCATAGGGTTTATTGCTATTCGATGAGGATGTTCTTTATTTCATCAAACAGAGCCACTGCCGTGTTTACATAAACCTCACGTTTTGTCTTTATATATCTAATTACACACCCAATATCCTCCGCTGCTCCCCATCCCACCCAATGTCCTCAGCTCCTCCCCACCCCACCCAATATCGTCAGACCCTCCCCACCCTGCCCAATATTCTCAGCTCCTCGCCACCCCACCCAATATCGTCAGACCCTCCCCACCCCACCCGATATCCTCCGGCCCTCCTCACCTCACCCAATATCCTCAGATCCTCCCCACCCCACCCGATATCCTCAGATCCTCCCCACCCCACCCGATATCCTCCGGCCCTCCTCACCTCACCCAATATCCTCAGACCCTCCCCACCTCACCCAATATCCTCACCTACCCCACACCCACCCCCCCAATACCCTCCGCTCCTCCATCCCCACTCAATATCCTCCGCTCCTCCCTCCCAAACCAAATATTCTCCCACCAATGTTGCCTCTAATTGTTTGTACTGAGTTGGCCAGAAATTCCTTTTAGCGCGACCTTTTCACCTCTGGGCAACATTTGCAACAACATTATTTGCAACAACTTTTACAACAACTTTGACAGCAGCAGCAACCACTTGAAATCATATATAGATTAATGCCATATTGGCAGCCCACCGTTTCCGATCATGAGAAAATCAGACACGCTTCGATATAGGGTTTACACAACTTATCTGCTGTTTAATTATAATCCTCTATAAATGATCTCCAGTGATTCATTTGCACTTGTATGGCCTTATTATCATCTAGTGCTACATTTAGTGACTTGTGTATCTGTACCTAGAGATCCCTTTGCACTTCTACCCCATTTGTTTTCTTTGTTTCCAAGGGTAGGTTCGGTCCGTATCTCTCCGACCAAAATGCTCCAACTCACACTTACCTTTATTGAAAATCGTTTGATACTTACATCATCATTATGCACGTTTGTTTACGATAGAATTAATTAATAGTTTTTAGTTCGTCATGTACAAAATATACAAAAAAAGATAACTGATCACAAATGAGTGGGATAAAAATGAACTGCATAATAATGCATTAACACAACATAACCATCACTCAGTTACACAGTTATGCATCGAAAAACAATCCAAAAGCCATAGGTGAGCTGAAAGAGCCATATATATTCGTGCAATTTGTATTAATTTTAAATTTGTCAACCTTTTAGCTGCATCTCTCATGTAACCATAGTAATAGCAGCAAAAGCAGCAGGAATAGTGACTTTCCTAGGATGCTGATATCTTGCACGTCCACATAAGTAATTAGAATATTAATCATAATACAAACAGACAACCAGCACATAAAATTACTGTAATTCTTTAGTTCAAGCTATAAAAAAGTATTGAACAAAATGGACCGTAATTTCCAACTGCAATCACATCCGTTAATATAGGTGTCTTTCTTGAACCAGCAACACGTCATGTAACATGTCAGAAATGAGGCACCTAATCACAATACACATGCACACTGTGCGTCACTGAATTAAAAACCAAATAATGAAAGAGCTATGATTTAAAATAAATAAACAGACATCTTTCTTCCTGGACAGGAGAACCAATCAGTCTGACTTGGAAATGTTTACTAATATGGTGAAATAAAGAAGTTAAAACACAAATTTTTCTTCTAATGTTTTTCTCTCAAACATTTGGCACTATATTAATCCCTGCTCTTCTTACCAAAAGTCTTGAATTCGTTTAGGTATTTCACAATTAAATAGTGGGAAACAAACTTCATTGTACTCTCAATTTTATTTCCCTATTTCAAACATATATACCAAATGGAAATTGTACATTGTCACTTTAAAAAAAGTATTTTCTGTGTCGTTCTCAAAAAACAAATGTGGTTTCTTCTAATGTCGCTTCCTGCTATTTTATACACCATTACATAACTCTTGTTTCTATTAACATTCCATAAAACGTTTATGAGGAAATCTATTTTTACATTTTCCAAGAGACTTGTTTGGACTGTAGAACGACAGACAAAATAAAATCGTTCACAATAGCAATAAACAGCGGATGCTGGAATCTGCTACTAAAACACAAAATGCTGGAACAACTCAGCATGTCAGGCAGCTTCTGTGGGGAGAGAATCTCAGGTAACCATTTAGGTCTGTCAACTTTCGGTCAGAACTGGAAGAAGTTAGAGATGTAACTGATTTTAATCAGGTGCAGATGCAGGATTTAACCTCTCCTGTCTTCCACCATAACACAGACTTTCCCTTTTGTTTTTTCCTCCCTTCCCAACTTTCTCTGCCTCTGCACCTGCTTTAAATCGGTTGCATCTCGATCATTTTCCAGTTCTGATGAAAGTTGACAGACTGGAAACATTAACTCCTTTTCTCTTTCCACAGTTGCTCCCTGACCTGCTGACATTTCCTACAATTACTGTTTTTATGTTATTTAAAAAAAAAGGTTTGTATTTTTACCTCTTTTTGCTTCTCTTCCTAAACGGCTTAATGATATTTTTTAATGTCAATAAATAGTAATGTGTAACTCCTACACATCCTCCCCTGCCCTCCCCTCCTCAACAGAATGGAGTGCGTGTTTGTGTAAAGCTGATCACTTTAGTCAATCGCTCAACATCAAATATTGAACACCTTCAATTTTAAACGAGTGAAGTAATTCGGAGCCTCCATAAAAGCGTTTGGATTTCAAGACCCGTTTTGGACTTGTTTAGTGGAGGCGAAAACTGATTTGTGCCTATTTCTTCCGAAATCATCTTCGAAACTTAGGGGGAAACGTGTTTTAAACGCTCGTTTTTTGTGAAAGCTTGATAAAAAATATTTTAACTTTTTCTAGTCTCATTGTAGAACTGTGAGAATAATTTGCTCCAAGTTTCTCTGTCCCGTTTCAATGCTGTCGTTAAACACTCAACAGGAATAATAAAGTAAACGGATTGCAAATGGAGCTCAAATAAGAAGGTGCATAAAGTGGTGACACTTCCTAAGAAGGCGGTGAGTTTATCAACCCTCAGACTTGGTGAGGAGTTGGGATCAGTTTTGGAGAAGTTGTTTATCTTTGTCTGCTGCCGTTCCCTCTGTCTCTCACAGACTGTGAGATACAAGCTGGTCCAAATCTTATCCCGTCTCTCGTAACATGATTGGAATAACCGTGAGAAACACTTTCAAAAAGGGGAACAAAACCTCACAAAATGTAACTGGAACAGAGCTGGGGACTCTGTGAGCCTAAGGTTTGTTGTATTCAGCCTCCTCCCAGCAGCCACAGAACATGTGCTGCACCTCCACCTGTGTTATTCCAGATGAGCAGACATTTTATCCCATTGATTATTGGGAAGACCAAAGCCATTGTTTTCTAACCCCGCCACAAACTCCATTCCCTTGCTACTGACTCCATCCCTTTCCCCATCTACTGTCTGAGACTGAACCTGGCTGTTCGCAACCTTGCTGTTACATGTGATCCTGAAATTAGCTTTCCACTACATATCCGCAGCATAACTAAGATCACCAATTTCCAAATCCGTAACATCGCCCGAGACCGCTCATTGCCTCAGCTCATCTGCTGCTGAAACCCTTTTCCATTCCTCTGTTACCTCTAGACATGACTATTACAACACACCCCTGGTCGGCCTCCCACATTCTACCCAACGTATACAAGAGGTAATCCGAAACTCTGCTGCACATGACACAACTCGCACCAAATTCCGGTTACATCTCTCCTGTGCTCGCTGAAATACATTGGCTCCCGGTTAAACAACGCCTCGATTTCAAAATCCTCATCCTTGTTTTAAAATCCCTCCATTGCCCTGAGCCCCTCTCCATCTATGTAACCTCCTCCACCCCACAACCCTAGAGATGTCTGCAACCCGCTAATTCTGCCCATTGGCCATCCCTGATTATAATCACTCCACTATTGGTGGCCGTGCCTTCTGTTACCTAGGCCCCAAGCTCTGGAATTTGTCCCGAATCCTCTCCACCTCCCGACCCTGTTTTCCCATTAAAGATCTTCCTTATAACCTTCCCCTTGCAACAACTTTTTGATCACTTGCACTAATTTCTACTTGTGCAGTTCAGTGTCAAGTTTGTTTTATCCCATAATGCAGCTATGGAGCACCTTGGGATTTTTCGCCACGTTAAAGGCTCTATTTAAATATAAAGTGTTGTTGTAGGTCCAACATGTGACCACTGTGCAGTCCCCTGGAATGGACGAGAAAAACCACAGTCTCACCACTTTCTCTCTCTCTGTCTCTCTTTCCCCCTCTTTTGCTGTCGATCTCTCTCTCTCCATTTCCGTATGACACTGTCTCGCTGTCTCCCTCGTCTGTCTGTACCTCTCCCTCTCTCTCTCTGTCACTGTATGTCTGTCTGTGTCTCTGTCACTGTTTCTCTCAGTCTCTCTCTCACTCACACCACTATCTCTCTGTCCCTCTCTCTCTCTCTCACTGTATGTCTGTCTGTGTCTCTGTCACTGTTTCTCTCAGTCTCTCTCTCACTCACACCAATCTCTCTGTCCCCCTCTCTCTCTCTCACTGTATGTCTGTCTGTGTCTCTGTCACTGTTTCTCTCAGTCTCTCTCTCACTCATACCACTATCTCTCTGTCCCTCTCCCTCTCTCTGTCACTGTATGTCTCTCTGTTTCTCTGTCTCTGTTTCACTCAGTCTCTCTCTCAATCACACCACGATCTCCCTGTCCCTCTCTCTCTCTGTCACTGTCTGTCTGTCTGTGTCCCTGTCTCTGTTTCTCTCAGTCTCTCTCTCACTCACACCACGATATCTCTGTCCCCGCTCTCTCTGCCTCCCCTCTCTTTCCACCACTCTCTCTAGCCCCTCTCTCGATTTCCTCTGCGATGCTCACTCCAGTATCTCACATTCCCCAGTCTTTGTCTCTCAATCTCTCCCACTTTCTCTCCTCAATCTCATTCTCTCCCACTCTATCTCTCTCCACTCTCTCGAATTGCCCCAGCCTCATTATCCAACATTTTCTCTCTCCCACTCTCTCTCCACCATTGCACCTGATATTTCAGGGCCTAACATATTTAGTGGCTCAGGGCTCCGGCCTATAGCGGTTTCCCGGTAACAGGCTCTGAAATGAGGCAAGCCCACTCGCAACGAAGTTTGCTCCAGCAGGTCTGAGCTACGAGCCGGCGGGATATGATTGTAACGTGTGCCTGCGTGTTGAAGCCTGTGCCAGGCAGACTGCGTGACATGTAAATCCTGGTGTGGGGAAACATCGAGATCAACACACAGCGGCACAGTTTTGGTGGAACAGTGTGTAATACCCATCCAGATAAATCACTAAGCTCACTCACACTGTCACTACCCTTCCAGATAAATCACTGACCTCACTCACACTATCACTACCCGCTTCAGATATAAGACTGACATCATTCATACTGTCACGACCCATCCAGGTACACCACTGATCTCAGTCATACTGTCACTCACCATCCAGATACATCACTGAGCTCACTCATACTGTCACTACCCATCCAGATACATCACTGATCTCAGTCATACTGTCACTACCCATCCAGATACATCACTGATCTCACTCACACTATCACTACCCACTTCAGAGACAAGACTGACATCACTCATACTGTAACTACCCATCCAGGTACACCACTGACCTCACTCATACTGTCACTACCCATCCAGATACATCACTGATCTAAGTCATACTGTCACTACCCATCCAGGTACAACACTGATCTCAGTCATACTGTAACTACCTATCCAGATACATCACTGATCTCAGTCATACTCTCACTACCCATCCAGGTACAGCACTGATCTCACTCATACTGTCACTACCCATCGATATACATCACTGACCTCACTCATACTGTAACTACCTATCCAGGTACACCACTGATCTCAATCAAACTGTCACTACCCATCGATATACATCACTGACCTCACTCATACTGTAACTACCTATCCAGATATATCACTGACCTCACTCACCCTGTCACTACCCATCCAGATACATCACTGACCTCAGTCATACTGTCACTACCCATCCAGTTACACCACTGATCTCAGTCATACTGTCACTACCATCCAGATACATCACTGACCTCACTCATATTGTTACTGCCCATCCAAGTACATCACTGACCTCACTCATATTGTTACAACTCATACAGATACATAGACATGAAAAACCATAGAAATTAAGCGCAGGAATAGCTCATTCTGCACTTCAAGCCTGCATCATCTTTCAATATGATAATGGCTGATCATGCAAGTTCACTGTCCAATTCTTGCTTTCTCTCGTTCCCCCTTAATCCCTAGCCGTAGGGGCCACATCCAATTCTCTCTTGAATATACCCATCGAACTGACCTCCACACATTTCTGTGGTAGAGAATTCCACAGGTTCACAATTCTCTGAGTGAAGAAGTTTCACCTCATCTGGTCCTAAATGTCTTACCCCTTACCCTTAGACTGTGACCACTGGTTCTGGTGTTACCCAGCATCGGGGACATTCTTATTGCATCTAAGCTGTCCAATCCATTCAGAATTTTATATGTTTCTCGGAGATCCCATCTATTTTTCTAAATTCCAGTGAATATAAGCCAAGTCAATCCAGTGAATGTCAGCCGAGCCGATCCAGTCTTTCTTCATCTGTCAGTCCTGCCATCCGGGGATCAAACTGGTAAACCTTCGCACCACTCCTTCAATAGCAAGAATGTCCTTCCTCAGATTAGGAGACCAACACTGAACACAATTTTCAAGGTGTGGCCTCACCAAGGCCCTGTACAACTGTTGTAAAACGTCGCTGCTCCCATACTCAAACCCTCTCGTTATGGCGGCCAAAATACCATTTGCCTTCTTCACCGCCTGCTGAACCTGCATACCAACTTTCAATGACTGATGTACCATGCCACCCAGGTCTCGTTGCACCTCCCATTTTCCTAACCTTCCACTATTCAGATAATATTCTTCCATTCTGTTTTTACCACTGAAGTGGATAACCTCACATTTATCTACATTATAATACATCTGCCATGCATTGCCCATTCGCATAACCTATCCAATCCACCCTGCAGCCTCTGAACATTCTTCTCACAGCTCACACTGCCATCCAACTTAGTGTCATCTGCAAACTTGCAGATAGTACATTCAATTCCTTCAACTACGTCATTAATGTATATTGTAAATAAAGGATCCCAGCACTGAAGCCGCGGCATCCCACTGGTCACTGCCTGTCATTCTGAAAAGGGACCGTTTATTCCTACTCTTTGCTTCCTATCTGCCAACCAGTTATCTAACCACATTAATTCATTACACCCAATTCTTTGTGCTTTAATTTTGCACACTAATGTCTTTTGTGGGACATTTTCAAAAGCCTTTTGAATGTCCAAATACACCACATACACTGGTTCTCCCTTGTCCACTTTATCAGTTACATCCTCAGAAATTCAAGAAGATTTGTCAAGCATGATTTCCCTTTATAAATCCACACTGACCTGGACCGATCCTGTCACTGCTTTCCAAATGCACGGCTATTATATCTTTAATAATTGATTCCAACATTTTCCCCACTACCGATGTCAGGCTTAACGGTCGCTAATTCCCTGTTTTCTCTCTCCCTCCCTTTTTAAAATATGTGGTTATATTAGCGACCCTCCAATCCATAGGAACTGATCCAGAGAATATAGAATGTCACTACACTTCCAGGTACATCAATGACCTCACTCATACTGTCACTACCCATCCAGATACAACATTGACATCACTCATACTGTCACTACCAATCCAGATACATCACTGACCTCACTCATACTGTCACTACCCATCCAGATACATCACTGATCTCACTCATACTGTCACTACCCATCCAGGTACATGACTGACCTCATTCATACTTTAATTGCCCATCCAGATACATCACTGACCTCACTCGTACAGTCACTATCAATCCAGGTGCAACACTGACCTCACTCATACTGTCACTAAATCTTCAATCAACTTGTCTCATTTAAAAAAAAATGTTAGAAATACTTTTAAATTCTTAAACTTTTAAACAACTACCCCGGCGTACAGCTGACCTTCCCAATGCCTGCCCTCCAACAATTCCTCAGACTACATACCATCAATGCTGCTACTCGGAGCCGAGCTTGCGGCCAACAACTCACCGTAGGTAATTAGGCCTATATAGCAGTGCCTGCTCTCCAGTCACCTTGGACCCCGAGGACCAAAACCTTGCTCAGCTGAGTCTGTGTGGTTGCAGTTGTGCAGTTGTCACCCCACCTTAAAAGTAGTCACGCACATGCAACTTTCACTTCGTTAATGTAACATTCGGGAACTGGACCGTCTGGACTCTGATGGACAATTGCAACAGCAACAGGCCGGTACGCCGCACCGCCATAGTTGCCCAGGTCAATACATGTTTTGACATTGACATCGCCATCCTAAGCGAGAATGGGAATGGCAGCTCAAGGCGCATGGTGTAGGTTACACCTTCTTCTGGAAAGGAAAACCAGAGGAACAACGGCACCTTCATGGATTCGGTTTCGCCATCAGAAATGAACTGGTCGACCGCCTCAAAGACACCCCATGCGTGTTTAACAAACGCCTCATGACTCTTCACCTTACCCTATCCCGGAACCAATGAGCCACATTCATCATCGCGTAAGCCCCAACACTCGATGCAACAGATGAGGCTAAAGAGGGTTTTTATTCCAACCTCGAGACATCACTGCCCCACCTCCCCACGGGCTTCAAATTGATCCTCATACTTGACTTTATTGCCAGGGTCGACAAAGACACAGCATTCTGTGGAGGTGTGATTGGCAGAGAGGGGGTAGGGAAAGCCAACTCCACTGGTACCCTACTCCTGACAAAATATCTAGAATACGAACTCATCACCAATCCTCTGTTCCTCCAGAGGGACAAACACAAGGTATCGTGGCAACACCCTCGCTCTAAACACTGGCACCTGCTCAGCTACATCATCGACTGAGCCAGGGATCGCAAGGATGTGCACATCACCCACGTCATGGCAGGAGCTGATGGCTGTTGGATGAACCATCACCTGATCGGATCCAATATCGATATTAACATAGCCCCAAAGCAGAGGGGACAGCAGAAGCAGTACTGAAAAAACGTTATTGCCAGGGCACTGAAAGACCCAGTTAAGAAAGTCCTATACAGCCAGTGCCTCACAGCTAATCTCGCATGCCTTGATGACCCTGAGATGCTGAATGCCCACAGCGCTTGGTCTGCCCTCCAGGTCTCCATAACCAGTGCCTGTGAAGAGACACTTGTTTACTCAACGAGAAACCAGTAGGACTGCGATGATGAAAATGATCAGGAGATGCAAGAACTAATAACTCGTAAGCACAGAACATTTCTGAGTCTCAAGGAACAACCCAACTCTGGAGTTGCAAAGCAACGTTACAGATGGATCAAGGCTGAGGTCCAACAAAAAAAACAGGCACCTAAAGAACAGGTGGTCGGTAGAGAAAACATGGGAGATACAACAACTGGCCGACAACCACGATATGCGAGGATTCTTCATTGCAGTCAAGGCCACCTACCGTCCAAACTCACAAGGCCCCACCCCAAACCAGGTCAAGCATGGGGAAACGCTCATCAAGGACACCAAGGCTATCAGGGACCACTGGAAGGAGCACTTTCCAGATCTCCTCAATCGAGACTCTGCCTTTGACTCGAGTGTTCTCGACTCTGTCCCGCAGCATGCGACTCGCTACCACCTCAGTGAAATCCCAACATTGAACGGGGTTGGAAAAGCCATAAAACAGCTCAAGACTAACAAGGCTACAAGAGCGGATGTAACCCCTGCTGAGGCACCAAATTATGGCAGAGAGGCACTGCTGGCGTGGATAAATGACCTCTTCTCTCTCATCTGGAGGGAGGAGAGCATGCCATGAGATCTCAGAGATGCATGATCGTGACCATCTTTAAAAAGGGGGAAAATTCTGACTTTGACAGTTACAGGGAAATCTCCCTGCTATCAGCCACTGGAAAGGATTTCGCGAGAGGGCTCCTCAACTGTCTTCTCCCTGTTGCCGAGGAGCTTCTCCTGGAATCACAATGCAGATTCCGTCCCCTACGGAGCACAATGGAAATGCACTTTGCGGTGCGACAGCTGCAAGAAAAATGCAGCGAGCAGCGCCAGCCCTTATACATGGCCTTGTTTGATCTTACAAAGGCCTTTGGCACTGAGGGCATATGGAACGTCCTCCTCTGTTTTGGGTACCCCCAAAAGTTTGTCAACATCGTTCGCCTGCTCCACGAGGACATGCAGGCTGTGATCTTTACCAGCATTCCCATTACAAGCTCAATCCATGTCAGGACCGGGGACAAACATGGCTTAGTCATCGCTCCAATCTTCTTCTTAATTGTCCTCGCTGCCATGCTCCACCTCAAAGTCAACAAGCTCCCCGCTGGTGAGTCTGCTCACATTCTGAGGCTGAGCTACAGGATATTGGCGATGTATTCACAGAGGCTATGAATGCATGGCCCTTACGCTTAACATCGGTAAGACAAACGTCCTCCAACAGTCTTCGCTGCACAGCACTGCCTTCCATTCATCAAGATTCATGGCGCGGCCCTCGACAACGTGGCCGTACATCGGGAGCCTTTTATCAACAGTCAGATTGACGCGGAGATTCAACATCGCCTCCATTGCACCAGAACAGCATTCGGTTGGCTGAGGAAACGAGTGTTTGAAGACGAGGCCCTTCAATCTAACACCAAGCTCCTGGTCTACAGGACTGTTGTCATACCCATCTCCTGTATGGCTCAGAGGCATGGACGATGTACAGAAGACACCTCAAGTTGCTGGGGATATATGACCAACGATGTCTTCGCAAGATCCTGCAAAACCCCTGGGAGGACAGGTGCACCAACATCAGTGTCCTCGCCCAGGCTAACATCCCCAGCATTGAAGCACTGACCAAACTCGATCAGCTCCACTGCGCAGGCCTCACAGTTCACATGCCAGACATGAGGATCCCTAAGAGGCTCTATGCGGAGCTCCTCCACGGCAAACGAGCCAAAGGTGGGCAGCGGAACCGTTACAAGGACAACCTTAAAATCACCCTGGTAAAGTGCGACATCACCACTGGCACCTGGAACTCCCTGGTCGAAGAACGCCCGAGGTTGAGAAGGTGCATCTTTCGGTAGCATGAAGAGGTCAGGTGCAGGCAGCGGAATGATCGTGCGGCAAAGCAGTCCCACGACCCCGCCCCTTCAACCGACAGATGTCTGTTCCACCTGTGACAGGCTATGTGGCTCACGCATTGGAATGTTCAGCCACCAGAGGTCTCACTTTAGGAGTGGAAGCAACTCTTCCTCGATTCCGATGGACTGCCTGTGATGATGATGACATTATCTGATACAGTACAATTTGACGATCATATTATTTTTAACAAATGTGCTGTGTTAACAAACTGATCTTTGGGTGATTTGGAATATCCCGATTGCCCCTGCTTGATATCTGTACTTAAAGAATTCAGTTATTCAATCAACATGACCGGGAATAATTTCTTATGTGCTGTGTGCAGCCGGCTGGCACTAATACGGTGATCTAATCTGAAAGACTCACTTGAATTTGCAACAGCAACAACAGACATTATCGCGACTCACAAAAGCTGCAGGAAGATTTGTTAGTTATTTGAATATATCACTGACATACTATCAACAGTTAGAGACCATCCAATGTTCACCGTTGATCTCAAGCGTACTTTCACAACACATCCTGTTACATCACTGACCTCATTCATATTTTCACTACCCATCCAGGTACATCACTGACCTCACTCATACTGTTATAACCCATCCAGAAACATCACTGACCTCACCAATATTGTCATTACCGATCCAGATCCATCACTGACCTCACTCATACTGTCACTACACATCCCGGTACATCACTGACATCACTAATACTCCCGCTACCCATCCAGGTACATCACTGACCTCAATCATACTGTCACTACCCATCCAGGTGCATCACTGAGCTCACTCATACTGCACTACCCATTCAGATACATGACTGTCCTCACTCATATTGTCATCACCAATCCAGATACATCACTGACCTCACTCACACTGTCACTACCAATACAGATACATCACTGACCTCTCTCAAACTGTCACTACCCATCCAGGTACATCACTGACCTCACTCATACTTTCATTACCCATCCAGATACAACGCTGACCTCACTCATACTTTCACTACCCATCCAGATACATCACTGACCTCACTCATACTTTGAAGACCCAGCCAGCTACATCACTGACCTCACACATATTTTCACTGCCCATCCAGTTACATCACTGACCTCACTCATACTGTCACTACCCATCCAGGTACATCACTGACCTCACTCATACTGTCACAACCCATCCAGATACATCACTGACCTCACTCATACTGTCACTACCATCCAGACACATCACTGACCACACTCATACTGTCACTACCGATCCAGATACATCACTGACCGCATTCATACTGTCACTACCCATCCAGATACATCACTGAACTCACTCATACTGTCACTACCCATCAAGGTACATCACTGACCTCACTCATACTGTCGCTACCCATCCAGATACATCACTGACCTCACTTAAACTGTCACTACCCATCCAGATACATCACTGAACTCACTCATACTGTCACTACCCATCCAGGTACATCACTGACCTCACTCATACTTTCACTATCCATCCAGCTTTATCACTGACTTCTCACATAGTGTCACTACACATCCATATACACTTGCTTTAGTCGCCTGACGTGTTTATTGCAGGAATTCAGCATCACTCTTCGTGTTCGAAAAATCAAAGTGATCTTGTGTTGCACAGTCTTCGTTCAGTACCAGCATTAAAATATATGACAGATTCACACCATTATCGGCAAAATTTCAGTTCAATCTCCTTCCCCGCAATGAGGGACTGTCTGTGTTTTGTAGTTCCTGCCTATTGAGGAGCGATCTGGATTTCCAAATTGATGCAATTTAGGCTGAAATTAGAAAGATGAACAGTGAAACTATGAACGCTCTTGATTTCAATGGTAGACACTGTTACAGAATTTTGGAATTCCTGCTATTACTTAGAACAGTCCCACACAAAGTGTGCATTTTCAATCCTGCACCGTAGCCCCAATTCCCACAATGCAACCTCACTGAATGAGATGAACATCGCTCAGTGCTTTACAATCAGGATTTTAATAATCAAATTATAGGAATTGATTTATAGCCGTGAAAAACATTCAGATCTGAAATTTGTTCTAAATATATTCCAAAATAATAAACATTAATTAGTACATTTTATGAACCTGCTGTTTTCAACTGAATAGAATTAAGATCAATAATTAGTTCCCATGGAAAGTACTATTAATTGCAGTCATTGCACAGGGGCATATTAACCCGTTCTGGACCGTCACTTTTCATATAAAACAAAATGTATATAATATACATGCATATAATTAGACAGGTTTTGAAATTTCGCAAGGTGGATGCTCCAAACATAGAAACATTAGAACATAGAAAACAGGTTCAGGATTAGGCCCTTTGGATCTTGGAGCCTGCACCACCATTCAAAAAGTTATGACTGACCATTCACCTCAGTACCCCTTTCCTGCTTTCTCTCCATACCCCTTGATCCCTTCAGCCGTAAGGGCCACATCTAACTTCCTCTTGAACATATCCAATGAACTGGCATCAACAACTGTCTGCGGTAGGGAATTCCACAGGTTAACAATTCTCTGAGTGAAGAGGTTTCTCCTCATCTAAGTCCTAAAGGCATTACACCTCATCCTTAGTCTATGTCCCCTGGTGCTGGACTTCCCCAACGTCGGGAACATTCTTCCTGCATCGAACCTACCCAGTCCCGTCATAATTTTATATGATTCGATGAGATCACCTCTCATCCCTCTAAACACCAGTGAATACAGGCCCAGTCGATCCAATATCTCCTCATTTTCAGTCCTGCCAATCCGGGAATCGGTCGGGTGAACCTTCGCTGCACTTCCTCAGCAGGAAGAACGACCTTCCTCAGATTAGGAGACCAAAACTGAACACAATATTCCAAGCGAGGCCGCACCAAGTCCCTGTACAACTGCAGTAAGAACTCTCTGCTCGTATCCTCAAATCCCCAAGCTATGAAGGCCAACATACCAGGTGCCTACTTCACCACCTGCTGTAGGTCCTTTGCAGTCGGATTCAGGTGAATTTATAATGGGGAACAAAGAAATGGCAGAACAATTGAACAAATACTTCGGTTCTGTCTTCACAAGGGAAGACGCAAATAACCTTCAGAATGTACTCGGGGACAGTGGGTCCAGTGAGAAGGAGGAACTGAAGGATATCCTTATTAGGCGGGAAATTGTGTTAGGGAAATTGATGGGATTGACGGCTGATAAATCCCTGGGACCTGAAGGTTTGCATCCCTGCATTCTTAAGGAAATGGCCCTGGAAATAGTGGATGCATTGATGATCATTTTCCAACAGTCTATCGATTCTGAATCAGTTTCTATGGACTAGAGAGTAGCTAATGTAACACCACTTTTAAAAAATGGAGGGAGAGAGAAAATGGGTAATTTTACGCTGGTTAGCCTCACATCAGTAGTGGGGAAAATGTTGGAATCAATCATTAAGAATGAGAAAGCAGCGCATTTGGAAAGCAGTGACAGGATCGTTCCAATTCAGCATGGATTTATGAAAGGGAAATGATGCGTGACGAATCAACTGGACTTTTTTGAGGATGTAACCAGCAGAGTGGATAAGGGAGAAAGAATGGGTGTGGTGTTTTTGTACTTTCAAAAGGCTTTTGACAAGGTCCCGCACTAGAGATTGGTGTGCAAAATCAAAGCGCATGGTATTGAGGGTAATGTACTGACGTGGACAGAGAACTGGTTGGCAGACAGGATGCAGAGAGTCGGGATAAACGGGTCCATTTGAGAATGGCAGACAGTTACAAGTAGAGTGCCACACGGCTCAGTGCTGGGATCCCAGCTCTTTACAACATGCGTTAAGGATTTAGATGAAGAAATTGAGTGTAATATCTCCAAGATTGCAGATGACACTAAACTGGGTGGCGCTGTGAGCTGTGAGGAGGACGTTAAGAGGCTGCATTGTGACTTGTTCAGGTTAGATGAATGGGCAAATGCATGGCAGATACAGTATAATGTGGATAAATGTGAGGTTATCCATTTTGGGGGCAAAAACACAAAGGCAGAATATTATCAGAATGGCGGCAGATTAAGAAAAGGGGAGGTGCAACGAGACCGCTTTTTCATGGTTCATCAGTCATTGAAATTTGGCATGCAGGTACAGCAGGCGGTGAAGAAGGCAAATGGTATGTTGGCCTTCATAGCTAGGAGATTTCCGTATGGGAGCAGGGAGATCTTACTGCAGTTGTACAGGGCCTTAGTAAGGCCTCACCTGGAATAATGTGTTCAGTTTTGGTCTCCTAATCTGAGGAAGGACATCCTTGCTATTGACGGAGTGCAGCGAATCTTCACCAGACTGATTCTAGGGATGGCTGGACTATCATATGAGGAGAGACTGGATCAAATAGGGCTTTATTCACTGGAGTATAGAAGTATGAGATGGGATCTCATAGAGGCGTATAAGATTCTGACACGAGTGGAAAGGTTAGATGCGGGATGAATGTTCCAATTTTGGGGAAGTCCAGAACCAGGGGACATAGTCTTAGAATAAGGTGTCGGCCATTTAGGACAGAGATGAGGAGAAACTTCTTCACTCAGAGAGCTGTTAACCTGTGGAATTCCGTGCCGCAAAGAGTTGTTGATGCCAGTTCATTGGATATGTTCAAGAGCGAGTTAGATATGGCCCTCATTAAGGAAGAAAAGGCGGGACATCTAGATAGGAACAGTGCAATCAAGCAGACACAACATGGATTCATCAAGGGGAAATCATGTTTAAATAATTTACTGGAGTTCTTTGAGAATATAACGAGCATGGTGGATTGACGTGTACCGATGGATGTGGTGTATTTAGATTTCCAAAATATATTTGTTAAGGTGCCACACAAAAGGTTACTGCAGAAGATAGAGGTACGCGGAGTCAGAGGAAATGTATGAGCATGGATAGATAATTGCCAAGTTAACAGAAAGCAGAGAGTCGGGATAAATGGGTCCTTTTAGGGTTGGAAATCGCTGGTTAGTGGTGTGCCACAGGGATCAGTGCTGGGACGACAACTGTTTACAATATACATAGATGACCTGGAAGAGGGGACAGCGTGTAGTGTAACAAAATTTGCAGATGATACAAGAATTAGTAGGAAAGCGGGTTGTGTAGAGGACACAGCGAGGCTGCAAAGAGATTTAGATAGGTTAAGCGAATGGGCAAAGGTTTGGCAGATGGAATACAATGTCGGAAAATGTGAGGTCATCCACCGAGGACAAAAAAACAGGAAAAGGGCATATTATTTGAATGGGGAGAAATTACAACATGCTGCGGTGCAGAGGAACATGGGGGTCCTTGTGCATGAAACTCTTTTGAGTGAAACTCTTTTGAGTCCTTGTGCATGAATCCCAAAAAGTTAGTTTGCAGGTGCAGCAGGTAATCAGGAAGGCGAATGGAATGTTGGCCTTCATTGCGAGAGGGGTGGAATGCAAAAGCAGGGAGGTCCTGTTCCAACTGGACAGGATATTGGTGAGGCCGCACTTGGAGTACTGCATGCAGTTTTGGTCAACTTACTTAAGGAAGGATATACTGGCTTTGGAGGGGTTAGAGAGACGATTCACGAGGCTGATTCCGGAGACGAGGGGGTTAACTTATGATGATAGATTGTGTAGACTGGGTCTTTACTCGTTGGAGTTCAGAAGGATGACGGGGGATCTTATAAAAACATTTCAAATAATGAAAGGGATAGATAGACAAGATAGAGGCAGAGAGGTTGCTTCCACTGGTCGGGGAGACTAGAACTAGGGGGCACAGCCTCTAAATACAGGGGAGCCAATTTAAACCGAGTTGAGAAGTAATTTCTTCTCCCAGAGCGTTGTGAATCTGTGGAATTCTCTGCCCAGGGAAACAGTTGAGGCAAGCTCATTGAATGTATTAAAATCACAGGTAGATAGATTTTTAACCAATCAGGGAATTAAGGGTTATGGGGAGTGGAGGGTAAGTAGGCTGCTCCATGCACCCCGGAATCGCGCTGCTCGAACTGCTGCTCCTCCTCCGACGTTGCCTTTTGTAGCTCACTAACCATCCAAATACATCACTGACATCACTCTTACTGTCACTACCAAGTCAGTTACATTACTAACCTCACTCATACTGTCACTACCGATCCAGATACATCACTGACCTCACTCATACTATCACTACCCATCCAGGTACATCACTGAACTCACTCATACTGTCACTACGCATCCAGATACCTCACTGACTTCACTCATACTGTCACTACCGATCCAGATACATCACTGACCTCACTCATACTGTCACTACCCATCCAGGTACATCACTAACTTCACTCATACTGTCACTACCCATCCAGATACATCACTGACTTCACTCATACTATCATTACCCATCCAGATACATCACTGTCCTCATTCATACTGACACTATCCATGCAGATACTTCACTGTCCTCACTCATACTGTCACTACGCATCCAGATACTTCACTGTCCTCACTCATACTGTCATTACACATCCAGATACATCACTGACCTCACTCAGATTCTCACTGCTGTCGAAATGTCGACTCACAATATACGACTTTGACACCTTCAGCTCCGGCAGATGTTCTTTAATTGTTACCTTGCAGCCAGGAAAGTGTCTCACTCCGTCAACGGCTAAATGTTGACTCCCAAAATGATACAGCTTCACAAAGTATTTATACAGTAAAAAAACAAGTTATGGTCTCATCCTGTGTATTGGGTCTGCCTTTGCAGTCAGTGAATAAAGTTAATGAGTTAATTACCACATCCTTGTCTTGACATCATTTCCAAATGTCTCCTTTGTCAGGGTTATTTGTGAGCCAGTCAGCCATTAATCGATCAGTGTGTGAGAATGTGCTATTTACCGACGTTGCATTGTGTTTGGATTGTCCAGTTTCCTGGTCAGTTATTTTGGGCCCATGATTTCCACAGTGCTTGATTGGGTGATTAACTTTTTGGATAACATGGATGAGTTTTGTACAAGAGATAATGGCTGGTAGTTTTAGTATCTTTTTGGGGGTGTATTGGTAATAAAGGGGAGCACCATGGGTGGTACTTATCTCAGCAAGACAGCTTAATGTTTTCTGGTAGCTATTAATCAGTCCTCAGCAGTTCAAGTCCGGGTTAGCATTTCTTATGCATACTTCTGTTGCAGACATTTCTGGAAGGACCAGGACTCCATTTTGTTTTATGACAGAAAAAGGTACAAAAACAGTGTAATTCAGCTGATAAAAATACATTTCCATATTCCCCCCTTTTGTCCTTCACAAGGACAACTTAATCCATTGTGACCTTGCACAGTCTCACTATTTCCATTTCCACACAAGGGCCCTCAGTAGTTGTTGCTACCATAACCCTAGCAGTGGTCTCAGTTATAAAACACTGTTTTTCCCCAACCTGGCACAGCAACACTTAACCAAGACAAACAAAAGATATAGGGCAAAGTCTATCAGCAAGAATATGATCAAACCCTGTACCAGAGATCTCCCGAGGGATCACAACCATCCCGATGCCCAATCCCAAAAGATGGTACCGTCCTGGCCAATAGTCTGTTTGTACTCTATTACATTTTTCCTAATGTATTCAGCTAGATTGCCGATTTTTTCTGACTTATCCGGGATATACTTACAGTATTCTCCACCTATTAACGCGCAGGTCCCTCCTTCTTTGGTTAGGAGATAATCTAAAGCCAGACAATTTTGGAGAGCCACTGTTCGAATGGCCATCATTTCATCATTCACCCCTTCGAAGTCTTGGGAAGTTGCGTTGGCTACTGATTTGACTAATTTAGCCAGTGCCCGTAACTGCCATTCATTTGAAGCTATCGCATAGCGTGGTATCATTACCTTGAATATTCCATGTAGCCATATCAAATTCCTTTTAAGTCTATGGCTTCAATAGGCATCCTTTAAAGTCTTTGTTGACCGAATAAAGGGTACAACAGATCCTAAGGAACAGGACCCTTCCTGTTGGCTGGCCACAAATAAAGTGCGTGGAACTATAAGACTCAGCTTTTGGTCCCTTCATGCCATCCATACTCGAGTGTTCTCCCCATCTCACCCTTCACTTGAGGCCTTATAATGGACCATTGTCCAGTTACCGGTTGCTATCTTTCTCCCGTCAGGGAGATTTGTTATGGCTGGCCACTTAGTCATTTGGGAACACTTGCTGTGTCCCATTTCTGGTTCCTTATTCTCATTACTCACGAGGCATATTATCCCTCCAGGATTTCCTATTCCTGGAGTAATACTTAGGAAGGGTGGCTGATGGTTATTATTATAATTTGGTGGGTATCAATCGTGGAAGGCTGTAAGTTTATACCCTGCTGACCTCCATTCTGTTAGATCCTTTGTTTCTGACACCTGGATTAGGTTTGTCCTATTTTGCACTATCAACCATTCTACCATTTCTGAATCGTTAAAGAGGACGGTTCTCAGGGGAATACCCCCTTCGGAGTGGACAGGTACATGGGAACATATCCAACAACTGGGCAAGTTTCTTTCTTGAGCATACTTATGACTCAGAGTCATAAATACGTTTACTTGCAGTTCCATTTGTTTGCGTGTCTGTACCCCGGGTACTATCAATAATGCAAAGCAAAACCCTGTCAAGCAAAGCACCATCAGTCCCCATAGCCCGTAGAGTTCCTTATCCAGTCTTCCTTTTCCTGTCAACCTGGTTCCTTCTTCCCTCCCTTCTGGTCGGGTGCCCTTTTGCAATGGGACGCATGGATCCAGGTTGGTCTTTCCTTTCCCTTGATTGCAGTATTAGTCGCCAGCAGGACCTGGTATGGTTCTTCAAATCTTGGTTGTAGACTGCTTTTTCTTTCAAAGATTTTGATGTAAACGAATTCCCCGGGCTCCAGATTATGACACTTCCCTTCCGCTGGCTTGACTTGAGCATCTTTTACCTGCCAATGAAAGCTGGAAATACATTTGGTTAGTACAATACAATAATTCAACATTTTTTCTTCCATTTTGTCTATCTCCATCTGTTTTGCAGTAAATGGTGCTGTAAAAGGTAGTCGTTGGGGACGTCCCATAACTATCTCATGCGGTGACAGGCCTGTTGTTCTGTTGGTTGCAGATCGCATTACCATCAAGGTTAAGGGCAGCAGTTCTGTCCATTTAATCCAGTGTCATTGCATAATTTTGCCAGCTTATTTTTAAGTATTCCATTATGCCTTTCAATGAGTCCCGCTGATTGTGGATGATAACTGCAATAAAAACATTGGTTAATCTGTAAAACTTTATACATTTCTTTTATAACAGTTCCCGTGAAATGTTACCCATTATCACTAGAAAGCTTAGCAGGGATTCCAAAGCGCGGTACGATTTCTTTTCACAAAAATTTAGCAACTGTTGTAGCATCGGCCTTTTTACATGGAAAGGCTTCAATCCATCTAGAGAACACATCTACAATAACTAATACATACTTGAATCCCATACACATAGGTAATTCAATAAAATCTATTTGTAAATTTACAAAAGGCCCTATTGGATTTGGGTGGGAGGCAGATTCTACTTTTCCATCTTACCTGGATTCATTGTCTGACAGGTAAAACAATTTTCACAGATTTCTTTTGCAACTGCCGAAATACCTGGTGCATACCATGTTGCCAAAATGTAATCTGCCATCCCCCCTTTACCAGCATGTGTCAATGTATGAACACTTCGGGCAATCCATGGATGTAAGGATTTTGGCGCCACCACGCGGCCGTCATGGTGAACAGGTATTCCTTCTGGATTTTTGTAACATTGATCCTTCATCCAGGTCAACACCTCCTCCGTACTGGCTTGTATCTGGAAAGGCCAGCACATCATTAATAGTGGGTGCTGGATCTGAGCAATTATTTGTCATCAGTATAAAGAATGACACCTGCATCGCCCCTTTTGACAGAGCTGCTGACTTACTGCATTATCAGCTCAAGCGTTTCCACGTGCTGCCTCATTCAACTGGTCTGTATGTGCTTGGCATTTGTTGATGGCAAGTTTTAAGGGATATTGAATGGCTCGCAGAAGATTTTCTACTTGTTCTGCAATCTTGATAGTGGTTGCTGAAGAAGTCAGGTACCTGCGAATTTTCCAAATTTGTCCATAGTCATGTGTTACTCCAAAAGCATACCTGTAGTCGGTGAAGATATTAACTGTTTATACTTTAGCCAGAATACAGGCTCGAGTTAACGCAAACAATTCAGTTTGTTGGGCTGAAAAGGAGTCTGGAAGAGAAGCTGTTTCGACAACATTAAAGTGGGTTACAATTGCATAAGCCGCTTCAGGTTGGCCCCTATCATTTCGTAAGGCTAATCCATCAACATAATTGTTGTAGGAGGGAGGCACCTTGAGAACATACCAGAATACTAGGCATTAGGCACCTGCTAGATATATCTAAACGCATATAAGTTTAAAGTGGACACACACATAAAATGGCTGCCCAGGCATGATGGGAAATCAGGTAGTCAAGCTGTGAACTGTTGAACGTTCAATAACCAAGCAATAATGCTGTGAGGCCCACTGTAGGAATGCCTGGGATGCGGGAAGACAGATAAGAAGGAAACCATCTCCTGTGAACAAGGTCATAAACCAATTAATTCCCCAGGAAGAAAGATAAGAGGGAAACCATCTCCTGTAAACAAGGTTATAAACCAATTATTTCTCCCAGATGAAAGAACTCGGGAGAGAACCTATAAAGTCATCGATCAGCCCAAGCTGACAATAACCGAACATATGCTTCCCGGGATAATAGGGGAATTCTATTGGGTTAAAATAACCTATATGTAATCTATAATCGTTGTGATTGGCTTGTGTCCAGCCGTGATGGGCTGTGTAGCTGTAGTAAACTGTTTTATAACTGTTGTGAAACATATAAAGGTGCATGTAACCCTTTGTTCTGTGGAGAGAAATCTGGATACGGTCCTGAGTTTTTCCTCCCCGCTGAGCGTAATAAAAGCTGCATCAGCATTGGAACCGACTCTGAGTGTTGAGTGATTCTTCTCAGAAAACACTAACGCTAACAATAATATACTAGATCAGGGTTACACATTGGTACATCCGTTTAATTAATACTTAATTTAGTCACTAATTCGATTACCATTTCACATGAATGGGGTTCGCCGTCTTCTTCCGTGGGGAGTAGAGTGGCTGGATTTAAGGTTGCACATCTTTTAATTAATTCGATTTGAGAACAGTTCAACTTCATATTTAGTGGCTCTTGCAGAAGTTCGGTGTTGGGTGGCACATTTACTAAGTACAATCTCGACAGAGTTTTGGATATATAAAACGATTTGATGAATTAGAGTAATTGTCTGAGCCTGTTGTACAGTGTAATAAGCTGCTGCCAATGAAGCAAGACATCCTATGTAAAGTCCTTAATCAACAACACAAAACCCACACGAGGCACATTCTACGGAAAAGGTCACTCTATGACCTGAACCTTTATTCACAGGACCAAGTAGTGATGACCCTGCGTGTGACCTCCCTTTATATACCTGGATGACGAGGTAAGGAGTGTCTCCCACAAGTTCACAACCTGTGGTCAAGTGTGCACTTCTTAAGTACATACAGTATTGCAATGGTGTTACATTGAGGTTATATACATGTCATAGCCTCACCCCCAAAGTCTTATTGGGATCATAGGTTAAGTCTTTCAGGTGTTCTATGCTCCCCCGTGGAGCGCTGCAGTTGGGGCTCTGGTTGTTGAACCTTGGCGTGAGTGTCTGTCACCTGTGGTGATTCCAGCCTGTCCGGGCTGCCCGCAGGCACTGCTGAATGATCTTGTTGCTCGTTTACTGCTGGTGGTGTTGTGATCACCATCTCATGATCTTCCTCAGGTTACTCAATGTCCATGCTGAACTTTTTTTTACTTGCTCCAGATGCTAATGGCATATTTACCCATTGTTATGTTTAACCACGATGATACTATTCCCCGCTTTATCCATCACCGTACTCTCAAGCCATTCGGGCCCCAAAGCGTAATTGACGATAAATACGGGGTAATTTATTTCTATTCATCTCCCCCTTGAATTCGGTCTTGGTACTCGTTTTGGGACTAGCGCTTGCACTCAACTATGTTGGTCAGGTCTTGATGAATGAGGGACAACCGAGTTTTGAGTGTTCGTTACATAAGTAGCTCCGCGGGCGGGACCCCCGTCAGTGAGTGTGGGCGGGACCTATAGGCCAGCAGGAGGCGCGATAGGCGGCATTGAAGGGAGGGTCATTGAATCCTGAGCATTCATTGTTTACTGATTTGGACCGCACGTTCCGCCTGGCCATTGGAAGCTGGCTTGAATGGTGCTGTCCTGATATGGTTGATGCCATTGCCCGGCATAAACTCCCGGAATCCGTAGCTTGTGAAACATGGGCCTTTATCGCTAACAAGGATGTCCGGCAAGCCGTGGTTTGCAAAGACTGCACGTAGACTCTCCACAGTGATGGATGTCGTGCACGAATTCAAAATGATGTAATTGATCCCTTTCGAGTAGGCATCTACCACAATGAGAAACATTTTTCCTATGAACTGGCCCACGTAGTCTACATGAATACGTGACCAAGGCCTGGTGGTCCAGGGTCACGGGCTCAGTGGGGCCTCCCTGATGGCATTGCCCAGCTGAGCATACGTCGTGCAATTGCGAACTCACTGTTCCAGGTCTGAATCAATTCCCGGCCACCAAACATGTGACCGGGCAATGGCCTTAATCAGCACGATGACTGGGTGTTCACTGTGGAATTCCCTGATGAATAGCTCCCTGCCCCTCTGGGGCATTACTACCCGGCTGCTCCATAGTAGTCAGTTGGCTTGGATGGAGAGCTCATCGATCCGTCTCTGAAACGATCTGACCTCCTCAGGGCATGCTCCGTGTGCGGGCGCCCAATCCCCAGTCAGGACACATTTCTTAATCAGCGATAGGAGGGGATCTCTGTTTGTCCAGATTTTGATCTGGCGGGCTGTGATAGGGGAACCTGCGCTCAAAGGCCTCAACGGCCATGACCATCTCAGCGCTTTGCTCTGCTGCCCCCTCGGTGGTGGCCATTGGAACCCTTCTGAGCTCATCAGCGTAATTTTCAGTGCTGGGCCGGTGCCGAATGGAGTAGTGACAAGCAGCCAGCATGAAAGCCCATCGCTGTATGCGGGCTGACGCATTGGCATTGACAGCCTTGCTACCTGACAACACGGATGTTATTGGCTTGTGGTCCGTTTCTAATTCGACCTCCTGCCAAAAATGTACTGATGCATTCTTTTACACCATAGACACAAGCGAGTGCCTCATTCTCAACCATCCCATATCCCCGTTCTGCTTGAGAGAGCGAGCTGGAGGCATTAGCCACAGGTTGTCGTTGGCCCTGAGCATTAAACTGCTGCAATAAGCACCCAACCACGTAGGACGATGCAGCGCATGTCAGAACAAATTTCTTACAGCGGTCGTGCAGGGTCAACAACTTATTTGAAGTACGTTCCCCGCCCGATTGAAAGCCCGTTCCTGACAATCTCCCCAAAACCAATCGCAATCCTTACACAGGAGCACGTATAGCGGTTCCAAAATCGTGCTTAAGTGCAGCAGAAATTTCCCAAAATAGTTCAAGAATCCCAGAAAAAAACGCAATTCCGGCTCTGTTTTGGATTCGGTGGGGCGAATCCCATCTGCAGCAACCCTCCTGCCAGGAAACTCAACCTCAGGAGCCAAAAACACGCATTTAGACTTCTTGAGTCGCAGGCCATCCGGTCCAGTCGGTGGAACACATCCTCCAGGTTGTGGAGATGTTCCTCGGTGTCACGACCTGTGATGAGGATGTTGTCCTGAAATATGATTGTTCCAGGAATGGATTTGAGCAGGCTTTCCATGTATCTTTGAAAAATCGCAGCCGATGATCGAATGCCAAACGGGCACCTGTTATAAACGAACAATGCTTTGTGCGTGGTGATGGTGGTCTGTAGCTTAGATTCGACGGCCAGTCCTTGGGTCATGTGGACTGAAGTGAGGTCCAACTTGGCAAACAGCTTGCCGTTTGCCAGCGTGGCGAAAAGATCCTCCGCTCTCTGGAGACTGTATTGGTCTTGTAGGGACACCCGATTGATAGTGGCCTTGTAGTTGCTACAGATCCTGACAGAGCCATATGCCTTATGGACAGGAACGATGGGGCACGCCTAATCACTGAATTCAATGGGTGAGATGATGCCCTCTCTCAACAACCAGTCCAATTCGCTCTCAATTTTCTCCCGCATCACATATGGCACCATTCTGCTTTGTGGTGCACTGGTCTGGCATCTGGGGTGATCCGTCTCACTACTTTGATAGATTTCAACGTCGAGACGCCAGGTTGAATAGTGACTCAAATTGTTGTAGGACTTGTGATCACGAACTTCGCTCCACAGAGGACATTGTGTGCACATTCCCTCATTTTCAGTTCATTTCAGTTAAACAGCTCTTCCTCAACAGTGCGGGACAATTGCCCTGGACAATCCAGAGCAGCAGCGGCTCACTGATCCATTGTGTGTGACCTCCAACATTGCACTGCCTAGCACCGGAATTATTTCTTTAGTATACGTCCATAGTTGTGTCTCAATGCGTTCTAGTTTGGGTCTCTTGGATTTGAGTGTCCATAGCATTCCGAATTGTTGAATGCTCATGAGTGACTGGCTCGCCCCCGTGTCCAGCTCCATGCGTACAAGGATGCCGTTTAATAAAACCCTTATCATCATTGGTGGTGTTTTAGTATATGAGCTGTGAATGTTTGTCACATGAACGCGCTGAACTTCAGCGTCCATTGATTTGCACCAAGGGTCATCCTGCTTCACAGACCCCTCTTCTGGTCCATCCGCCTCGTAAATTAGCCTGGCTGCAGGCTTCCTGCACATTCGAGCTAAATGGGCAATGAGGGTGCAAATTCTGGAGACGACTTTGTTGAAACCTGAAAATCCTAGCAGTATGTTTGCCTCCATACCTCCAGCATGAGCCGAGATTCCCATTGTTGTGAACAAAGGAGCTATGATACGGCATTCCTCGCTGATTGTCCCTTTGACTGCTCTTGAGTACCCTGTTGGTGGGTGTCAATGGTCCATCCCGGACTGCATTGTCCACTGTGATGACGTAAATGTCCGATCAGCCTGCCATTGTCTCTGTTGAAAATCTTCTCTGGGGTCGATTGCTGCCTAGGGCGTGTCGAACTGCCCCTGACTGCCTGCGGGGCTCTGAGTCACGTTTATGATATTCACTGCCTGATCCCCCGCCGCGTTGGAGGCAGAATTGCACCCCTATAGTATTTTGCTTTCCTCCCCCTCTGCCATGAAAGTCTGAGCCATCAACGCCGTTGCTTCTAACTTCAAGTCCTTGGTCTCAATTAGCTTTCACAAAATCCCTGCATGACCGAGTCCATCAATAAAAACAACTCTTTACATCTCCCCACTGCAGGCGTCTGTGAACTTACAGAGGCTGGCCAAACGACGGAGGTCCGCAACGAAGTCCATTATTCTCTGTCCTTCGTGACATCGGTGGGTATAGAATCTGTGTCGGGCCATGTGTATTCTGCTTGCCGGTTTGAGGTGGTCACCGATTCGTTTGTTGAGCTATTCAAAGGTTTTGTCCACCTGCTTTTCGGGTGCTACTAGGTCTTTCATGAGCGTGTAAGTCTTAGGTCCACAGCTGGGCAGCAGATGAGCACTTCGCTTACCAGCCGCTGCATCTCCCAGCAACTCTTTCATGACAAAGCTTTGCTGGAGCATCTCAGTGCAATCGTCCCAGTCCTCACCAACAAAGTACCGTTCCTCTGTGCTATCGCTGGCTGGCCATTCTCCTGGGTCGTTGATTCCAGTTTCTCGTCGCCAATGTAATGTCCTTACTCAATGGCACAACACCCACAGGAGGCACGTTCTATGGACAAGATCATTCTATGACCTGAACCGTTATTCACTGGACCAAGAAGTGATGACCCTGCGTGGGACCATTCTTTATATACCTGAATGACCAGGTAGGGAGTGTCTCCTAAATGTTCACCGCTGTGGTCAAGCTCTGGATTATTTGAGTACACACAGTAATGCAGTGCTATTACATGGAGATTATATACATGGCAGGGACAGTGCGTTCATCGCCCAGTGAGTGGGAACAATGTGTGGGGACAGTGTTGTCATTGCCCAGTGAGTGTGAACAATGTGTGTGGACAGTGCGGACTCCCATTGACCAGTGAGTGCGGAACTATATTTGGGAATAGTGCCGGCACCCACAGCCCAGTGAGTGGGAAAAATGTGTGGGGACAGTGCCGTCATTGCCCAGTGATTGTGAACAATGTGTGGGGACAGTGCCGTCATTGCCCAGTGAGTGTGAACAATGTGTGGGGACAGTGCGGGCTCCCATTGCTCAGTGAGTGTGAACAATGTGTGGGGACAGTGCGGGCTCCCATTGCCCAGTGAGTGTGAACAATGTGTGGGGACAGTGCGGGATCCCATTGCCCAGTGAGTGTGAACAATGTGTGGGGACAGTGCGGGATCCCATTGCCCAGTGAGTGTGAACAATGTGTGGGGACAGTGCGGGATCCCATTGCCCAGTGAGTGTGCACAATGTGTGGGGACAGTGCCGTCATTGCCCAGTGAGAGTGAACAATGTGTGGGGACAGTGCGGGCTCCCACAGCCCAGTGAGAGTGAACAATGTGTGGGGACAGTGCCGTCATTGCCCAGTGAGAGTGAACAATGTGTGGGGACAGTGCCGTCATTGCCCAGTGAGAGTGAACAATGTGTGGGGACAGTGCCGTCATTGCCCAGTGAGAGTGAACAATGTGTGGGGACAGTGTGGGCATTGCCCAGTGATTGTGAACAATGTGTGGGGACAGTGCCGTCATTGCCCAGTGAGTGTGAACAATGTGTGGGGACAGTGTGGGCATTGCCCAGTGATTGTGAACAATGTGTGGCGACAGTGCCGTCATTGCCCAGTGAGAGTGAACAATGTGTGGGGACAGTGCCGTCATTGCCCAGTGATTGTGAACAATGCGTGAGGACAGTGTGGTCATTGCCCAGTGAGTGTGAACAATTTGTGGGGACAGTGCGGTCATTGCCCAGTGAGTGTGAACAATGTGTGGCGACAGTGCGTCCATTGCCCTATGATTTTGGACAATGTGCGGGAGCAGTGCAGCCTCCCATTGCCCTGTGAGTGTGAACAATGTGTGGGGCGAGTGCGGGCTCCCATTGCCCAGTGAGTGTGAACAACTTATGGGGAAAGTGCGGTCATTGCCCAGTGTGTGTGAACAATGTGTGGGGCCAGAGCGGGCTCCCATTGCCCAGTGAGTGTGAACAATGTGTGGGGCCAGAGCGGGCTCCCATTGCCCAGTGAGTGTGAACAATGTGTGGGGACAGTGCGGTCATTGCACGGTGAGTGTGAACAATGTGTGGGGACAGTGCGAGCTCCCATTGCTCAGTGAGTGTGAACAATGTCTGGGGACATTTCGAGCTCCCATTGCCCAGTGAGTGTGAACAATGTTTTGGGACAGTGCGGGCTCCCATTGCCCAGTGAGTGTGAACAATGTTTTGGGACAGTGCGGGCTCCCATTGCCCAGTGAGTGTGAACAATGTTTTGGGACAGTGCAGTCATTGCCCAGTGAGTGTGAACAATGTTTTGGGACAGTGCGGTCATTGCCCAGTGAGTATGAGCAATGTGTGGAGCAAATGATTCATGAGACATGTGTGGGGACATTGCGTGCTTCTATATCAGAATATGGACACGCATTATATAAACCATTCCCAGGTGGATATTGGGCCCCTCAGTAAACAGTTAAAATTAATTTCCAATCACAAGTTAGAGCTTGGACTCTCAGTCTCCCATATGAATGTAAAGATAGCCTATATCCCTTGGGCTGGTGGTAATTTCCCAGTCCGTAGTCTGCAACAGCAAGAGAAATAGAAACTAAATGAGAAAAGGTTACAAGAATGAATTGTGCGCTAATGCAGATGGCTCAACCGTGGCTATCGAGGGAAATCAGTGAACGTATTAAAGCCAAGGAAGTGGCATACACATTGGCCAGAAACAGCAACGAACCCGGGGACTGGGAGAAATTTATAACTCAGCAGAGGAGGACAAAGGTTTTGTCGGGCAGGGAAAATAGAGTACGAGAGGAAGCTTGCAGGGAACATTAAGACGGACTGCAAAAGCTTCTATAGATATATAAAGAGAAAAAGGATCGTAAAGACAAACCTAGGTCCCCTGCAGTCAGAATCAGTGGAAGTCATAACTGGGAATAAAGAAATGGCTGACCAATTGAACAAGTACTTTGGTTCGGTATTCACTAAGGAGGACACAAACAACCTTCCGGATATAAAAGGGGTGAGAGGATCTAGTAAGAAGGAGGAACTGAGGGAAATCCGAATTAATCGGGAAATTGTGTTTGGGGAAATTGATGGGATTGAAGGCCGATAAATACCCATGGGCCTGATGGACTGCATCCCAGAGTACTTAAGGAGGTGGCCTTGGAAATAACGGATGCATTGACAGTCATTTTCCAAAATTCCATTGACTCTGGATCAGTTCCTATGGAGTGGAGGGCAGCCAATGTAACCCAACTTTTAAAAAAATGAGGGACAGAGAAATCAGCGAATTATAGATCGGTCAGCCTGACATCGGTAGTTGGTAAAATGATGGAATCAATTATTAAGGATGTCATAGCAGCGAATTTGGCAAGAGGTGACATGATATGTCCAAGTCAGCATGGATTTGTGAAAGGGAAATCATGCTTGACAAATCTTCTGCAACTTTTTGAGGATGTTTCCAGTCGAGTGGACAAGGGAGAACCAGTTGATGTGGTGTATTTGGACTTTCAGAAGGCTTTCGACAAGGTCCCACACAAGAGATTAATGTGCAAAGTTAAGCACATGGGATTGGGGGTAGTGTGCTAACGTGGATTGAGAACTGGTTTGCAGACAGGAAACAAAGAATAGGAGTAAATGGGAATTTTACGAATGGCAGGCAGTGACTAGAGGGGTACTGCAAGGTTCTGTGCTGGGGCCCCAGCTGATTACATTGTACATTGATGATTTAGCCGAGGGTATTAAATATAATATCTCCAAATTTGCGGATGACACTAAGTTGGGTGGCAGTGCGAGGAGTATAGGTTAGGTGAGTGGGCAAATGGATGGCAGATGAAGTCTAATGTGGATAAATCTGAGGTTATCCACTTTGGTGGTAATACAGTGAGACAGACTATTATCTGAATGGTGACAGATTAGGAAAATGGAGGTGCAACGAGACCTGGGTGTCGTGGTACATCAGTCATTGAAGGTTAGCATGCAGGTACAGCAGGCGGTTAAGTAAGCAAATGACATGTTGGCCTTCATAGCGAGGAAATTTGAGTACAGGGGCAGGGAGATGTTACTATAGTTATACAGGGCCTTGGTGAGGCCAAGCCTGGAGTGTTGTGTGCAGTTTTGGTCACCTACCTTGAGGAAGGACATTCTTGCTATTGAGGGTGTGCAGCGAAGTTTCACCAGACTGATTCCCGGGATCGAGGGACTGACATATCACGAAAGATTGGATCAACTGGGCTTGTATTCACTGAAGTTCAGAAGAATGAGAGGGGATCTCATAGAAACCTTTAAAATTCTGACGGGTTTAGACAGGTTAGATGCAGGAAGAACGTTCCCAATATTGGGGAAGTCCAGAACCAGGGGTCACAGTCTAAGGATAAGAGGTGAGCCATTTAGGACCGAGATGAGGAGAAACTTCTTCACCCAGGGAGTGGCGAACCTGTGGAATTTTCTACCACAGAAAGTTGTTGAGGCCAATTCATTAACTTTATTCAAAAATGAGTTAGATGTAGTCCTTACTGCTAGGGGCATCAAGGGGTATGGCGAGAAAGCAGGAATGGAGTATTGAGGTTGCATATTCAGCCATGAACTCATTGAATGGCGGTGCAGGCTCGAAGGGCCGAATGACCTACTCCTTCCTGTACCTATTTTCTATGATATCTATGGTTCTAGGTGCCTGGAGGTAATTGCTCTGTTTCTGGTGCTACTAACTTTTTTTGTGGCGAAAATTCGTGTGGTGCTCCAAATTTCCCTTTATCTGGAGCTCCAAATTGTGCGGTTTATGAAGCACATAATTGTCCTTTTTACGTGTCTACTAGTTTGCCGATTATATATTGCTCCAAATTGTCCTTTTTAAGTTGCGCTCTCCTAATTACTCTGCAACATGAACAGAAAATGCACCTTTTCAGGAGGTAACTCTCCTCTTTGTAAAGATAATTCCTCTGTTTCTGGAGATAATTGCGCTGTAATGTCATTATTTCTGCGTTCCTGGAGTCCGCTTCCTTTGTTTCTGGAGATAAATCCTCTTTCTCCAATTTATCATTTTCTGTAACTCCTATTTTCATCTTTCAAAACCTAATTCCACAGTTTCTAGACCTAATGTCATCACTGCTTCTAGCGCTAAGTCACGTGTTTCTTGCGCTGAATCCCTTGTTTCTGCGCTAATTACATTGTTCCTGGAGCAGCTACTTTCCCTCTTTCTGCGAATCTTATTTTCCCTGTTCCCGGAGGAAATTCCCCTCTTTCTGTAGCTAATTCAGCTGTTTCTGAACCTACCACATTTGTTTCTGGAGAACGATCCATAATTTCTGGAAATATTAGTTCCTCTCTTTCTGGAGATTCAGAGTTGTTTGTGGAGCTTCCAATTGCCCCTCTTTTGGAGCTCCAAATTGCGCTATTGATAAAGCACCTAATTGACCAAACATATACATATAATTATATATCTATATCCGAAATGTCTTGTTTAAGGTGCGCCTTGCTAAAGCCCTTACTGCAGGGACAGCTAAGTCACACCTTTCTAGAGCTAACTCTACTTGTTCTAAAAGCAAATCCCCTGTTTCTGAAGCTAATTCCACCGATCGTGGAGTTGCTAATTTCCCAGTCTGTGGAGCTCATAATTCCTCTGTTTCTGGAGTTATTTCAGTTGTTTGTGGTGATCCTAATTCTCCTGTTTCCAGAACTTCAAATTGCGCAGTTTACAAAACGCCTAATTGTCCTATTGAAGTGTCTACTAGTTATATATATATATCTCCGAAATCTCTTTTTTATAGTGCGCTCTCCTAAATCCCCTGCTGCAGGAATAGCTAGTTTACCTGTTTCTTGAGACAATTCCTCTCCTTCTAAATGTAATTCCTTTGTTTCTGGAGCTACTTCTGCTGTACTGAATACATTTCCGTGTTTCTGGAGTTCTCAATTCCTCAGGTTCTGCAGTGCCCAATTCGGCAGTTTCTATAGCTCCCGATTCTCATCTTTTTATACATAATTCCCATGTTTCTGGAGCTAATAACTTTTTATTGGGAGAAAATTCCATAGTTTCTCGAAGTCCTAGTTACCCTCTTTCTGCAGATTCTGAGGTGTTTGTGGAGCTCCTAATTGTCCTTTTTCTAGAGCTCCAAATTTCACTGTTGATGAAGCACCTAATTTTCCTATTGAAGTGTCTACTAGTTATATATATATCTCCGAAAGGTCTTTTTTATAGTGCGCTCTCCTAAATCCCCTGCTGAGAGACAGCGAAGTCACCTCTTTATAGAGCAACCTCTGCTCTTTCTAACCGCCATTACCCTGTTTCTGGAGCTCATTGTGATGTTTCTGGATCTAATTCTAATGTTCCTGAGGCTGCTACTTTCCCAGGCTGCGTAGCTCCACATTCCTGTTTCTGGAGCAACTTCCCCTGTTCCTGGAGCTAATCACCTTATATCTGTCGCTGCAAAGCTCTCTTTTTCAGGAGCACATGATTGCCTCTCTTTCTGGAGCTAATCACCATATTTCTGGACATAATTCCCCTCTCTCTGGAGCTCCTAATTCCGTTGTTTCTGAAGCACTTAATTCGAAGTTTGTGGAGTTAACTCCAATATTTCTGCAGCTAATTCCCCGGTTTATGGAATTAATTCCTGTAATTAAGGATATCCCATTCCCCATGTTTCTGGAGCTATTTCCCTTGTTCTGGGGTTAGTTTCAACGTTCCTCAAGCTGCTAAATCCCATCTTATGGGAGCTCCGAATGCCACTGTTGCTGAACTCCTCTATCCCAGGTCTGAGTTCCCATGTTTCTGGAGTTATTTCAGTTATTTATGGAGATCCTAACTCACCTGTTTCTGGAGCTTCAAATTGCACTGTTTATGAAACACCTAATTGTGCTTTTTATGTGGCTATCATTTACTCATATATTTTGCTCCGAAGTATTATGTTTATGGTGCACACTCCTAATACCACTGCTACAGGAATATCTCGTTTACCTGTTCCTTGAGCCAACTCTTCTCTTTCTATATTTAATTCATTTGTTTCTGGAGCTACTTCCGCTGTACGGAACATATTCCCGTTATTCTGGAGCTCCTAATTCGCCAGTTTCTCCAATTTCCATTTCGGCAATTTCTGTAACACCTAATTCTCATCTTTCTAGACCTATTTCCCCTGGTTCTTGTCGCAAATACCCTTGTTTCTGAACTAATTCCAGTATTCCTGGAACTCCTAATTCCATTCTCTGCAGCCCCAATTCCCCTGTTCCTGGAGCTAATTCCCCTGTTGCTGGGGCTCATCTTTTTTCTGGAGTACATATTAACCCAAATTGTGGATCTCCTAATGCATCTGTTTCTGGAGGTAACTCCCCTGTTTCTGTTGCTAATTCAACTGTTTCTGGAGCTAACTTTTTTTTCTGTGGAAAACTCCTGTGGAGCTCCAAATTTCCCTTTTAATGAAGCTCCAATTTGTGATGTCTATGAAACATATAATTACTCATTTTACGTGTCTAGCAGTTTGCCGATATATATTGCTCCGAATTTTTCTTTTTAAGGTGCGCTCTCCGAATGAACAGCAAATTCACTTTTTCTGGAGGTAACTCTCCTCTTTCTAAACGTAATTCCCCTGTTTCTGGAGTTAATTGCACTGTACTGTGATTATTGCTGTGTTCTTGGAGCTCGCTTCCCCTCTTTCTGCAGCTCCCATTGCCCTGTTTCTGGAGATAAGTCCCCTGCGTCTGGAGCTGCTAATTTACCAGTTTCTGAAAGTCCTACTTTCCATCTTTTTCCAAGGTTTCTAGATCTAATTCCCCAATTTCAGGCGCTTATTTCCTTGTTTCTGCGATAATTACCGTGTTCCTAGAGCTCTTGCATCCCGCCATTCTGCGACTAATGTTCCTGTTCCTGGAGGGAATTTCCGTTGCTGTAGCTAATTATCTCTTCATGGAGCTAATACCTTTGTTTCAGATGAAAATTCCATAGTTTCTGGAAGTCCTAGTTCCCCTCTTGGGGAAGTCCAGAACCAGGGGTCACAGTCTAAGGATAAGGTGCAAGCCATTTAGGACCGAGATGAGGAGAAAATTCTTCACCCAGAGAGTGGAGGACCTGTGGAATCCTGTACCACAGAAAGTTGTTGAGGCCAATTCACTAAATGTATTCAAAAAGGAGTTAGATGTAGTCCTTACTACGAGTGGGGTCAAGAGGTATGGCGAGAAAGGAGAAGGCGGTACTGAAGTTGCATGTTCAGCCATGAACTCATTGAATCGCAGTGCAGGCTACAAGCGCCGAATGGCCGACTCTTGCACCTATTTTCTATGTTTCTATGTTTCTATGATGGACTGAATTAGTTTGAGGGACTGTATTAGTTTGATGGACGGTATTAGTTTGAGGGAGTGTATTAGTTTAAGGGACAGTATTAGTTTGATGGAATCTATTAGTTTGATGGACTGTATTAGTTTGAAGGACTGTATTAGTTTGATGGATTGTATTAGTTTGATGGACTGTATTAGTGTGATGGAATATATTAGTTTGATACACTGTATTAGTTTGATGGACTGCATTAGTTTGATGGACTGTATTAGTTTGGGGGTGTGTATTAGTTTGATGGAATGTATTAGTTTGATGTACTGTGTCAGTTGTTGGATTGTATTCGTTTGAGGGACTGTATTAGTTTGATGGAATGTATTAGTTTGAGGGACTGTGTCAGTTTTTGGATTTTATTAGTTTGATGGACTGTATTAGTTTGATGGACTGTATTAGTTTGAGGGACTGTATTAGTTTGATGGACTGTGTTAGTTTGAGGTACTCAAATAGTTTGATGGACTGTATTAGTTTGAGGGGCTGTATTAGGTTAATGGACGCTATGAGTTTGATGGACTGTATTAGTTTGAGTGTCTGTAATAGTTTGATGGACTGTATTAGTTTGATGGACTATATTAGTTTGATGGACTGTATTAGTTTTATGGACTGTATTCGTTTGAGGGTCTGTTTTAGTTTGATGGATTGTATCAGTTTGAGGCACTGTATTAGATTGATGGACTGTATTAGTTTGATGGAATCTATTAGTTTGATGGACTGTATTAGTTTGATGGACTCTATTAGTTTGATGGACTGTATTAGTGTGATAGAATGTATTAGTTTATAGGAATGTATTAATTTGATGTACTGTGTCAGTTTTTGGATTGTATTAGTTTGAGGAACTCTATTAGTTTGATGAACTGTATTAGTTTGAGGGTGTGTATTAGTTTGATGGAATGTATTAGTTTGATGTACTGTGTCAGTTTTTGGATTGTATTAGTTTGATGGACTGTATTAGTTCGATGGACTGTATTAGTTTGAGGCACTGTATTAGTTTGATGGACTGTATTAGTTTTATGGACTGTATTAGTTTGAGGGTCTGTATTAGTTTGATGGACTGTATTAGTTTGATGGTCTGTCTTAGTTTGATGGACCGTATTAGTTTGAGGGATTGTATTAGTTTGAGGGACTGTATTAGTTAGAGGGACTGTATTAGTTTGATGGACTGCATTAGTTAGATGGACTGTATGAGTTTGACGGACTGTATTAGTTTGATGGACTGTATTAGTTTTATGGACTGTATTAGTTCGATGGACTGTATAAGTTTGAGGGCCTGTATTAGTTTGAGGGACTGTATTAGTTTGAGGGACTGTATTAGATTGAGGGACTGTATTAGTTTGATGGATTGTATTAGTTTGAGGGCCTGTATTAGTTTGAGGGATTGTATTAGTTTGAGGGACTGTATTAGTTTTATGGACTGGATTAGTTTTGAGGGCTTGTATTAGTTTGAAGGACTGTATTAGTTTGAGGGATAGTATTAGTTTGAGGGATTGTATTAATTAGAGATATTGTATTAGTTTGATGGTCTGTATTAGTTTGATGGCGTGTATTAGTGTGAGGGGCTGTATTAGTTTGATGAACTGCATTAGTTTGATGGACTGTATTAGTTTGATGGATTCTATTACTTTGATGGATTGAATTAGTTTGAGGGACTGTATTAGTTTGAGGGACTGTATTACTTTGATGGACTATATTAGTTTGATGGACTGTATTAATTTGAGGGCCTGTATTAGTTTGACAGACTGTATTAGTAGGAGGGTTGTATTTGTTTGATGGACTGTATTAGTTTGAGGGACTGTATTAGTTTGATGGTCTGTGTTAGTTTGAGGTACTCAAATAGTTTGATGGACTGTATTAGATTGAGTGGTTGTATTAGGTTAATGGACGCTATTAGTTTGATGGACTGTATAAGTTTGAGTGTCTTTATTAGTTTGATGGACTGTATTAGTTTTATGGACAGCATTAGTTTGAGGGTCTGTATTAGTTTGATGTATTGTATCAGTTTGAGGGACTGTATTAGATTGTGGACTGTATTAGTTTGATGGAATCTATTCGTTTGATGGACTGTATTAGTTTGATGGACTGTTAGTTTGATGGACTGTATTAGTGTGATAGAATGTTTAAGTTTGATGGACTGTATTAGTTTGAAGGTGTGTATTAGTTTGATGGAATGTATTAGTTTGATGTACTGTGTCAGTTTTTGGATTGTATTAGTTTGATGGACTGTATTAGTTTGAGGGACTGTGTCAGTATTTGGATTTTATTAGTTTGATGGACTGTATTAGTTTGATGGATTTTTTATTAGTTTGAGGGACTGTATTAGTTTGATGGACTGAATTAGTTTGTTGGACTGTATTAGTTTGAGGGACTGTATTAGTTTGATGGACTGTATTAGATTGAGGGACTGTATTAGTTTGATGGACTGTATCAGTTTGAGGACCTGTATTAATTTGATGGAATATGTTAGTTTGAGGTACTGTATTAGTTTGATGGACTGTATTAGTTTGAGGGACTGTATTAGTTTGATGGACTGTATGAGTTTGATGGAATATATTAGTTTGAGGGACTGTATTAGTTAGATGGACTGTATGCATTTGACGGACTGTATTAGTTTGATGGACTGTATGAGTTTGAGGGACTGTATTAGTTTGATGGACTGCATTAGTTTGAGGAACTGTATTAGTTTGATGGACTGTATGAGTTTGACGGACTGTATTAGTTTGACGGACTGTATGAGTTTGAGGGACTGTATTAGTTTGATGGACTCTATTAGTTTGAGGGAATGTATTAGTTTGATGGACTGTATTAGTTTGAGGGATTGTATTAGTTTGAAGGACTGTATTAGTTTGAGGGATTGTATTAGTTTGAGGGATTGTATTAATTAGAGGTATTGTATTAGTTTGATGGTCTGTATTAGTTTGATGGCGTGTATTCGTGTGAGGGTCTGTATTAGTTTGATGAACTGCATTCGTTTGATGGACTGTATTAGTTTGATGGATTGTATTAGTTTGAGGGCCTGTATTACTTTGATGGATTGAATTAGTTGAGGGACTGTATTAGTTTGAGGGACTGTATTAGTTTGAGGGCCTGTATTACTTTGATGGATTGAATTAGTTGAGGAACTGTATTAGTTTGAGGGACTGTATTAGTTTGCTGGACAATATTAGTTTGATGGACTGTATTAATTTGAGGGCCTGTATTAGTTTGACAGATTGTATTAGTAGGAGGGTTGTATTTGTTGGAAGGACTGTATTAGTTTGAAGGACTGTATTAGTTTGATGGACTGTGTTAGTTTGAGGTACTCGAATAGTTTGATGGACTGTATTAGATTGAGGGTCTTTATTAGTTTGATGGACTGTATTTGTTTTATGGACTGTATTAGTTTGAGGGTCTGTATTAGTATGATGTATTGTATCAGTTTGAGGGACTGTATTAGATTGATGGACTGTATTAGTTTGATGGAATCTATTCGTTTGATGGACTGTATTAGTTTGATGGACTGTTAGTTTGATGGACTGTATTAGTGTGATAGAATGTTTTAGTTTGATGGACTGTATTAGTTTGAGGTTGTGTATTAGTTTGATGGAATGTATTAGTTTGATGTACTGTGTCAGTTTTTGGATTGTATTAGTTTGAGGGACTGTATTAGTTTGATGGACTGTATCAGGTTGAGGGTGTGTATTAGTTTGATGGAATGGATTAGTTTGATGTACTGTGTCAGTTTTTAGATTGTATTAATTTGATGGACTGTATTAGTTTGAGGGACTGTATTAGTTCTTTGGACTGTATTAGTTTGAGGGTCTGTATTAGTTTGATGGACTGTATTAGTTTGATGGTTTGTCTTAGTTTGATGGACTTTATTAGTTTGAGGGATTGTATTCGTTTGAGCGACTGTATTAGTTTGAGGGACTGTATTAGTTTGAGGGACTGTATTAGTTAGAAGGACTGTATGAGTTTGACGGACTTTATTAGTTTGATGGACTGTATGAGTTTGAGGGACTGTATTAGTTTGATGGACTGCATTAGTTTGATGGACTGTATTACTTTGAACGACTGTATTAGTTTGATGGACTGTATTAGTTTGAGGGACTGTATTAGTTAGAAGGACTGTATGAGTTTGACGGACTGTATTAGTTTGATGGACTGTATTAGTTTGAGGGACTGTATTAGTTTGATGGACTGCATTTGTTTGAGGGACTGTATTAGTTTGATGGACTGTATTAATTTGATGGACTCTATTAGTTCGATGGACTGTATAAGTTTGAGGGCCTATATTAGTTTGATGGACTGTATTAGTTCGAGGGACTGTATTAGTTTGATGGACTGCATTAGTTTGATGGACTGTATTAGTTTGAGGGACAGTATTAGTTTGACGCACTGTATTAGATTGAGGGACTGTATTAGTTTGATGGAATCTATTCGTTTGATGGACTGTATTAGTTTGAGGGTCTGTATTATTTTGAGGTACTTTATTAGTTTCAGCGGCTGTGTTACTTTGATGCACTTCATTAGATTGAGGGTCTGTAAAAGTTTGAGAATCTGTATTAGTTTGAGGGACTGTATAGGTTTATCGGTCTGTATTAGTTTGTGGGTCTGTATTAGTTTGAGGGGTTGTATTAGTTTGAGGGTCTATATCAGTTTGAGTGCCTGTATTAGATTTATGGACTGTATTAGTTTGAGGCTCTGTTTTAATTTGATGCACTGAATTAGTTTGAGGGTCTGTATTAGTTTGAGGGACTGTGTCAGTCTGAGGGGCTGTATTAGTTTGAGGGAATGTATAATTTTGAGGGACTGTATTAGTTTGAAGGCCTGTATTAATTTGAGGGCCTGTATAGTTTGAGGCACTGGATGAGTTTGAGCGACTGTATTAGTTTGAGGGGCTGTATTAGTTTGATGGACTGTATTAGTTTGATGGCCTGTATTATTTTTGCAGCTGTGTTAGTTTGAGGGACTGTATTAGTTTGATGGACTGTATAAGTTTGAGGGCCTGTATTAGTTTGACGGACTATATTAGTTTGAAGGTCTGTAATAGTTTATTCGGACTGTATTAGTTTGAGAGGCTGTATTAGTTTAATGGACTGTATGAGCTTGATGGACTGTATTCATGGATCACTTCGAGGGACTGCATTGTTTGAGGCGCTTTATTCATGTGATAGGCTGTATTAATTGGCGGGTCTGAATTAGTTTGATGGACTGTATTCGTTTGAGCGGCTGTATTAGTTTGAGGAACTGTATTAGTTTGAGGGAATGTATTAGTTTGATGGACTGTATCAATTTGTGTGGCTGTATTCGTTACAGGGACTGTATAAATTTGATGGGCTGTATTAGTTTGATGGACTATATTAGTTTGAGGGACTGTATTAGTTTGAGGGACTGTATTACTTTGACAGACTGTATTACTTTGAGAGACTGCATTAGTTTGAGTGGCTGTATTAGTTTGAGGGTCTGTATTAGTTTGAGGGACTGTATTCATTTGAGGGTCTGTATTAGTTTGATGGACTGTATTAGTTTGAGGGACTGTATTAGTTTGAGGGACTGTATTAATTTAAGCGGCTGTATTAGTTTGAGGGACTGTATTAGTTTGAGGGGCTGTGATAGTTTGAGGGGCTGTATTCGTTCGAGCGACTGTATTAGATTTTGGCTCTGTATTGGTTTGAGGGTCTGTATTAGTTTGAGGGACGGTATAAGTTTGATGGACTGTATTAGTTTGAAGGACTTTATTAGTTTGATGCACTGTATTAGTTTGAGGGAATGTATTAGTTTGAGGGACTGTATTCATTTAAGGGTCTGTATTAGTTTGATGGACTGTATTAGTTTGAGGGACTGTATTAGTTTGAGGGACTGTATTACTTTGATAGACTGTATTACTTTGAGAGACTGCATTAGTTTGAGTGGCTGTATTAGTTTGAGGGACTGTATTCGTTTGATGGTCTGTATTAGTTTGATGGAGTATTAGTTTGAGGGACTGTATTAGTTTGAGGGACTGTATTAGTTTGAGGGTCGGTATTAGTTTGAGGGGCTGTATTAGTTTGAGGGTCGCGATTAGTTTGAGGGGCTGTATTAGTTTGAGGGTCTGTATTAGTTTGAGGGACTGTATTAGTTTGAGGGACAGTATTAGTTTGAGGGACTGTATTAGTTTAAGCGGCAGTATTAGTTTGAGGGACTGTATTAGTTTAAGCGGCAGTATTAGTTTGAGGGACTGTATTAGTTTGAGGGACTGTATTAGTTTAAGCGGCAGTATTAGTTTGAGGGACTGTATTAGTTTAAGCGGCAGTATTAGTTTGAGGGACTGTATTAGTTTAAGCGGCAGTATTAGTTTGAGGGACTGTATTAGTTTAAGCGGCAGTATTAGCTTTAGCGACTGTATTAGTTTGAGCGACTTTATTCGATTGAGGGGCTGTATTAATTTGAGCAGCATTAATAGTTTAAGGGACTGTATGAGTTTGAGAGACTGTATTCATTAAGTGTCTGTATTAGTTTGAAGGGCATATTAGTTTGAGTTGATAATATGTTTGAGGGGCTGTATTAGTTATAGGTCTGTATTAGTTTGAGGGCCTGTATTAGTTTGAGGGGCTGTATTAGTTTGAGGGCCTGTATTAGTTTGAGGGGCTGTATTAGTTTGAGTGGCTGTATTAGTTGAGGGGCTGTATTAGTTAGATGGTCTGTATTCGTTTAATGAACTGTGTTACTTTGAGGGATTGTATTAGTTTGATAGACTGTATTAGTTTGAGGGTCTGTATTAGTTTGAGGAACTGTATTAGTTTGAGGAACCGTATTAGTTTGAGGGACTCTATTAGTTAGAGAGGTTGTATTCGTTTGAGGTTCTGCATTTCTTTGAGGAACAGTATTAGTTAGAGCGGCTGTATTAATTTGAGCAGCATTAATAGTTTGAGGGACTGTATTAGTTTGAGGGACTGTCTTAATTTCAGGGTCTGTATTAGTTTGAAGGGCATATCAGTTTGAGGTGATATACATGTTTGAGGAGCTGTATTAGTTTGATGGAGTGTATTAATGTGATGGACTGTATTAGTTTGCGGGGCTGTAAAAGTTTGAGGGACTGTATTAGCTTGAGAGGCTGTATTAGTTGAGGGGCTGTATTTGTTTGAAGGTCTGTATTAGTTTGAGGGACTGTATTAGTTTGAGGGACTGTATTAGTTTGAGGGACTGTATTAGTTTGAGGGACTGTATTAGTTTGAGGGACTGTATTAGTTTGAGGGACTGCATTAGTTTGAGGGGCTGTATTAGTTTGAGGGACTGTATTAGTTTGAGGGACTGTATTAGTTTGAGGGACTGCATTAGTTTGAGGGGCTGTATTAGTTTGAGGGGCTGTATTAGTTTGAGGGACTGTATTAGTTTGAGGGACTGTATTAGTTTGAGGGACTGCATTAGTTTGAGGGGCTGTATTAGTTTGAGGGTCTGTATTAGTTTGAGGGACTGTATTAGTTTGAGGGACTGTATTAGTTTCATGGACTGTATTAGTTTGAGGGTCAGTATTAGTTTGAGGGTCAGTATTAGTTTGAGGGACTGTATTAGTTTGAGGGACTGTATTAGTTTAAGCGGCAGTATTAGCTTTAGCGACTGTATTAGTTTGAGCGACTGTATTCGATTGAGGGGCTGTATTAATTTGAGCAGCATTAATAGTTTGAGGGACTGTATGAGTTTGAAGGTGTGTATTAGTTTGATGGAATGTATTAGTTTGATGTACTGTGTCAGTTTTTGGATTGTATTAGTTTGATGGACTGTATTAGTTTGAGGGACTGTGTCAGTATTTGGATTTGATTAGTTTGATGGACTGTATTAGTTTGATGGATTTTTTATTAGTTTGAGGGACTGTATTAGTTTGATGGACTGAATTAGTTTGTTGGACTGTATTAGTTTGAGGGACTGTATTAGTTTGATGGACTGTATTAGATTGAGGGACTGTATTAGTTTGATGGACTGTATCAGTTTGAGGACCTGTATTAATTTGATGGAATGTGTTAGTTTGAGGTACTGTATTAGTTTGATGGACTGTATTAGTTTGAGGGACTGTATTAGTTTGATGGACTGTATGAGTTTGATGGAATATATTAGTTTGAGGGACTGTATTAGTTAGATGGACTGTATGAATTTGACGGACTGTATTAGTTTGATGGACTGTATGAGTTTGAGGGACTGTATTAGTTTGATGGACTGCATTAGTTTGAGGAACTGTATTAGTTTGATGGACTGTATGAGTTTGACGGACTGTATTAGTTTGACGGACTGTATGAGTTTGAGGGACTGTATTAGTTTGATGGACTCTATTAGTTTGAGGGACTGTATGAGTTTGATGGACTACATTAGTTTGATGGACTGTATTAGTTTGAGGGACTGTATTAGTTTGATGGACTGTATAAGATTGAGGGACTGTATTAGTTTGATGGACTGTATTAGTTTGAGGGCCTGTATTAGTTTGAGGGATTGTATTAGTTTGAAGGACTGTATTAGTTTGAGGGATTGTATTAGTTTGAGGGATTGTATTAATTAGAGGTATTGTATTAGTTTGATGGTCTGTATTAGTTTGATGGCGTGTATTCGTGTGAGGGTCTGTATTAGTTTGATGAACTGCATTCGTTTGATGGACTGTATTAGTTTGATGGATTGTATTAGTTTAAGGGCCTGTATTACTTTGATGGATTGAATTAATTGAGCGACTGTATTAGTTTGATGGACTGTATTAATTTGAGGGCCTGTATTAGTTTGACAGATTGTATTAGTAGGAGGGTTGTATTTGTTTGAAGGACTGTATTAGTTTGAAGGACTGTATTAGTTTGATGGACTGTGTTAGTTTGAGGTACTCGAATAGTTTGATGGACTGTATTAGATTGAGGGTCTTTATTAGTTTGATGGACTGTATTTGTTTTATGGACTGTATTAGTTTGAGGGTCTGTATTAGTATGATGTATTGTATCAGTTTGAGGGACTGTATTAGATTGATGGACTGAATTAGTTTGATGGAATCTATTCGTTTGATGGACTGTATTAGTTTGATGGACTGTTAGTTTGATGGACTGTATTAGTGTGATAGAATGTTTTAGTTTGATGGACTGTATTAGTTTGAGGTTGTGTATTAGTTTGATGGAATGTATTAGTTTGATGTACTGTGTCAGTTTTTGGATTGTATTAGTTTGAGGGACTGTATTAGTTTGATGGACTGTATCAGGTTGAGGGTGTGTATTAGTTTGATGGAATGGATTAGTTTGATGTACTGTGTCAGTTTTTGGATTGTATTAATTTGATGGACTGTATTAGTTTGAGGGACTGTATTAGTTTTATGGACTGTATTAGTTTGAGGGTCTGTATTAGTTTGATGGACTGTATTAGTTTGATGGTTTGTCTTAGTTTGATGGACTTTATTAGTTTGAGGGATTGTATTCGTTTGACCGACTGTATTAGTTTGAGGGACTGTATTAGTTTGAGGGACTGTATTAGTTAGAAGGACTGTATGAGTTTGACGGACTTTATTAGTTTGATGGACTGTATGAGTTTGAGGGACTGTATTAGTTTGATGGACTGCATTAGTTTGATGGACTGTATTACTTTGAACGACTGTATTAGTTTGATGGACTGTATTAGTTTGAGGGACTGTATTAGTTAGAAGGACTGTATGAGTTTGACGGACTGTATTAGTTTGATGGACTGTATTAGTTTGAGGGACTGTATTAGTTTGATGGACTGCATTTGTTTGAGGGACTGTATTAGTTTGATGGACTGTATTAATTTGATGGACTCTATTAGTTCGATGGACTGTATAAGTTTGAGGGCCTATATTAGTTTGATGGACTGTATTAGTTCGAGGGACTGTATTAGTTTGATGGACTGCATTAGTTTGATGGACTGTATTAGTTTGATGGACAGTATTAGTTTGACGCACTGTATTAGATTGAGGGACTGTATTAGTTTGATGGAATCTATTCGTTTGATGGACTGTATTAGTTTGAGGGTCTGTATTATTTTGAGGTACTTTATTAGTTTCAGCGGCTGTGTTACTTTGATGCACTTCATTAGATTGAGGGTCTGTAAAAGTTTGAGAATCTGTATTAGTTTGAGGGACTGTATAGGTTTATCGGTCTGTATTAGTTTGTGGGTCTGTATTAGTTTGAGGGGTTGTATTAGTTTGAGGGTCTATATCAGTTTGAGTGCCTGTATTAGATTTATGGACTGTATTAGTTTGAGGCTGTTTTAATTTGATGCACTGAATTAGTTTGAGGGTCTGTATTAGTTTGAGGGACTGTGTCAGTCTGAGGGGCTGTATTAGTTTGAGGGAATGTATAATTTTGAGGGACTGTATTAGTTTGAAGGCCTGTATTAATTTGAGGGCCTGTATAGTTTTAGGCACTGGATGAGTTTGAGCGACTGTATTAGTTTGAGGGGCTGTATTAGTTTGATGGACTGTATTAGTTTGATGGCCTGTATTATTTTTGCAGCTGTGTTAGTTTGAGGGACTGTATTAGTTTGATGGACTGTATAAGTTTGAGGGCCTGTATTAGTTTGACGGACTATATTAGTTTGAAGGTCTGTAATAGTTTATTCGGACTGTATTAGTTTGAGAGGCTGTATTAGTTTAATGGACTGTATGAGCTTGATGGACTGTATTCATGGATCACTTCGAGGGACTGTATTGTTTGAGGCGCTTTATTCATGTGATAGGCTGTATTAATTGGCGGGTCTGAATTAGTTTGATGGACTGTATTCGTTTGAGCGGCTGTATTAGTTTGAGGAACTGTATTAGTTTGAGGGAATGTATTAGTTTGATGGACTGTATCAATTTGTGTGGCTGTATTCGTTACAGGGACTGTATAAATTTGATGGGCTGTATTAGTTTGAGGGACTGTATTACTTTGACAGACTGTATTACTTTGAGAGACTGCATTAGTTTGAGTGGCTGTATTAGTTTGAGGGTCTGTATTAGTTTGAGGGACTGTATTCATTTGAGGGTCTGTATTAGTTTGATGGACTGTATTAGTTTGAGGGACTGTATTAGTTTGAGGGACTGTATTAATTTAAGCGGCTGTATTAGTTTGAGGGACTGTATTAGTTTGAGGGGCTGTGATAGTTTGAGGGGCTGTATTCGTTCGAGCGACTGTATTAGATTGTGGGTCTGTATTGGTTTGAGGGTCTGTATTAGTTTGAGGGACTGTATAAGTTTGATGGACTGTATTAGTTTGAAGGACTTTATTAGTTTGATGCACTGTATTAGTTTGAGGGAATGTATTAGTTTGAGGGACTGTATTCATTTCAGGGTCTGTATTAGTTTGATGGACTGTATTAGTTTGAGGGACTGTATTAGTTTGAGGGACTGTATTAGTTTGAGGGACTGTATTACTTTGATAGACTGTATTACTTTGAGAGACTGCATTAGTTTGAGTGGCTGTATTAGTTTGAGGGACTGTATTCGTTTGATGGTCTGTATTAGTTTGATGGACTGTATTAGTTTGAGGGATTGTATTAGTTTGAGGGACTGTATAAGTTTGAGGGTCGGTATTAGTTTGAGGGGCTGTATTAGTTTGAGGGTCGCGATTAGTTTGAGGGGCTGTATTAGTTTGAGGGTCTGTATTAGTTTGAGGGACTGTATTAGTTTGAGGGACTGTATTAGTTTGAGGGTCTGTATTAGTTTGAGGGGCTGTATTAATTTGAGGGACTGTATTAGTTTGAGGGACTGTATTAGTTTGAGGGACTGTATTAGTTTGAGGGTCTGTATTAGTTTGAGGGACTGTATTAGTTTGAGGGACAGTATTTGTTTGAGGGACTGTATTAGTTTAAGCGGCAGTATTAGTTTGAGGGACTGTATTAGTTTAAGCGGCAGTATTAGTTTGAGGGACTGTATTAGTTTAAGCGGCAGTATTAGTTTGAGGGACTGTATTAGTTTAAGCGGCAGTATTAGTTTGAGGGACTGTATTAGTTTAAGCGGCAGTATTAGTTTGAGGGACTGTATTAGTTTAAGCGGCAGTATTAGCTTTAGCGACTGTATTAGTTTGAGCGACTGTATTCGATTGAGGGGCTGTATTAATTTGAGCAGCATTAATAGTTTGAGGGACTGTATGAGTTTGAGAGACTGTATTAATTAAGTGTCTGTATTAGTTTGAAGGGCATATTAGTTTGAGTTGATAATATGTTTGAGGGGCTGTATTAGTTATAGGTCTGTATTAGTTTGAGGGCCTGTATTAGTTTGAGGGGCTGTATTAGTTTGAGGGCCTGTATTAGTTTGAGGGGCTGTATTAGTTTGAGTGGCTGTATTAGTTGAGGGGCTGTATTAGTTAGATGGTCTGTATTCGTTTAATGAACTGTGTTACTTTGAGGGATTGTATTAGTTTGAAAGACTGTATTAGTTTGAGGGTCTGTATTAGTTTGAGGAACTGTATTAGTTTGAGGAACCGTATTAGTTTGAGGGACTCTATTAGTTAGAGAGGTTGTATTCGTTTGAGGTTCTGCATTTCTTTGCAGAACAGTATTAGTTAGAGCGGCTGTATTAATTTGAGCAGCATTAATAGTTTGAGGGACTGTATTAGTTTGAGGGACTGTCTTAATTTCAGGGTCTGTATTAGTTTGAAGGGCATATTAGTTTGAGGTGATATACATGTTTGAGGAGCTGTATTAGTTTGATGGAGTGTATTAATGTGATGGACTGTATTAGTTTGCGGGGCTGTAAAAGTTTGAGGGACTGTATTAGCTTGAGAGGCTGTATTAGTTGAGGGGCTGTATTTGTTTGAGGGTCTGTATTAGTTTGAGGGACTGTATTAGTTTGAGGGACTGTATTAGTTTGAGGGACTGTATTAGTTTGAGGGACTGTATTAGTTTGAGGGACTGCATTAGTTTGAGGGGCTGTATTAGTTTGAGGGACTGTATTAGTTTGAGGGATTGTATTAGTTTGAGGGACTGCATTAGTTTGAGGGGCTGTATTAGTTTGAGGGGCTGTATTAGTTTGAGGGACTGTATTAGTTTGAGGGACTGTATTAGTTTGAATGACTGCATTAGTTTGAGGGGCTGTATTAGTTTGAGGGTCTGTATTAGTTTGAGTGACTGTATTAGTTTGAGGGACTGTATTAGTTTCATGGACTGTATTAGTTTGAGGGTCAGTTTTAGTTTGAGGGTCAGTATTAGTTTGAGGGACTGTATTAGTTTGAGGGACTGTATTAGTTTAAGCGGCAGTATTAGCTTTAGCGACTGTATTAGTTTGAGCGACTGTATTCGATTGAGGGGCTGTATTAATTTGAGCAGCATTAATAGTTTGAGGGACTGTATGAGTTTGAGAGACTGTATTAATTAAGTGTCTGTATTAGTTTGAAGGGCATATTAGTTTGAGTTGATAATATGTTTGAGGGGCTGTATTAGTTATAGGTCTGTATTAGTTTGAGGGCCTGTATTAGTTTGAGGGGCTGTATTAGTTTGAGGGCCTGTATTAGTTTGAGGGGCTGTATTAGTTTGAGTGGCTGTATTAGTTGAGGGGCTGTATTAGTTAGATGGTCTGTATTCGTTTAATGAACTGTGTTACTTTGAGGGATTGTATTAGTTTGATAGACTGTATTAGTTTGAGGGTCTGTATTAGTTTGAGGAACTGTATTAGTTTGAGGAACCGTATTAGTTTGAGGGACTCTATTAGTTAGAGAGGTTGTATTCGTTTGAGGTTCTGCATTTCTTTGAGGAACAGTATTAGTTAGAGCGGCTGTATTAATTTGAGCAGCATTAATAGTTTGAGGGACTGTATTAGTTTGAGGGACTGTCTTAATTTCAGGGTCTGTATTAGTTTGAAGGGCATATTAGTTTGAGGTGATATACATGTTTGAGGAGCTGTATTAGTTTGATGGAGTGTATTAATGTGATGGACTGTATTAGTTTGCGGGGCTGAAAAAGTTTGAGGGACTGTATTAGCTTGAGAGGCTGTATTAGTTGAGGGGCTGTATTTGTTTGAGGGTCTGTATTAGTTTGAGGGACTGTATTAGTTTGAGGGACTGTATTAGTTTGAGGGACTGTATTAGTTTGAGGGACTGTATTAGTTTGAGGGACTGCATTAGTTTGAGGGGCTGTATTAGTTTGAGGGACTGTATTAGTTTGAGGGACTGTATTAGTTTGAGGGACTGCATTAGTTTGAGGGGCTGTATTAGTTTGAGGGGCTGTATTAGTTTGAGGGACTGTATTAGTTTGAGGGACTGTATTAGTTTGAGGGACTGCATTAGTTTGAGGGGCTGTATTAGTTTGAGGGTCTGTATTAGTTTGAGGGACTGTATTAGTTTGAGGGACTGTATTAGTTTCATGGACTGTATTAGTTTGAGGGTCAGTATTAGTTTGAGGGTCAGTATTAGTTTGAGGGACTGTATTAGTTTGAGGGGCTGTATTAGTTTGATGGACTGAATTAGTTTGTGGAGCTGTATTACTTTGAGGGAATGTATTACTTTGAGAGTCTTTATAAGTTTTAAGGGACTTAATTAGTTTGAGGGCCTGTATTATTTTGAGGGCCTGTATTAGTTTGAGGACTGGATTAGTTTGATCGACTTATTAGTTCGAGAGTCTGTATTCGTTTGATGGACTGTATTAGTTTGATGGACTGTATTAGTTTGATGGACTGTATTCAATGACGGACTGTATTAGTTTGATGGACTGCATTAGGTTAATGGACTGTATTACTTTGACGGAATGTATTAGTTTGATGGAGTGTATTAGTTTGAGGGACTTTATTAGTTTGATGGACTGTATTAGTTTAATGGATTGTATTACTGTATTAATTTGAGGGACTTTATTCATTTGAGGGGCTGAATAAGTTTAAAGGACTGCATGAGTTTGATTTACTTTATTAGTTAGAGGGATTGTATTAGATTGAGGGACTGTATTAGTTTAATGGATTGTATTACTGTATTAATTTGAGGGATTTTATTCATTTGAGGGGCTGAATAAGTTTAAAGGACTGCCTGAGTTTGATGGACTTTATTAGTTAGAGGGATTGTATTAGATTGAGGGACTGTATTAGTTTGAGTGGCTGTATTAGTTTGATGGACTGTATTCGTTTGAGGGTCTGTATTATTTTGAGGTACTTTATTAGTTTCAGGGGCTATGATATTTGATGGAAGTTATTAGATGGAGGGGCTGTATACATTTGAGCGTCTGTATTGGCTTGAGGGACTGTATTAGTTTGAGGGTCTGTATTATTTGTTGGGACTGTATTCGTTGAAAGGTCTGAATTAGTTTGAGAATCTGCAGTAGTTTGAATGCCTGTATTAGTTTGATGGACTGCATTAGTTTGATGGACTGCATTAGTTTGAAAGTCTGTAATAGTTTATGGGACTATACTAGTTTCAGGGGCTGTATTCGGTTGTTGGACTGTATGAGCTTGATGGACTTTTATAATGGATTACTTTGAGGGACTGTATTAGTTTGATGGAATGTATTCTTTTGAGGGGCTGTATTTGTTTGATGGACTAAATTAGTTTGAGAGTCTGTATTACTTTGATGGTCTGTATCAGTTTGAGGGGCTGTATTAGTTTTATGGACTGTATTAGTTTGAGGGGCTGTATTAGTTTGATAGACTGTATGAGCTTGATGGACTGTATTCATGGATTACTTCGAGGGACTGCATTCATTTGAAGGTCTGAATAAGTTTAAAGGACTGCATTCGTTTGATGGACTGTATTAGTTTGAATGGCTGCATTAGTTGGAAAGACTGTATTAGTTTGACGGACTGCATTAGATTGAGGGTCTGTATTAGTTTGATGGACTGTATTAGTTTGAAGTTATGTATTAGTTTTAGGGGATGTATTAGTTTGAGGGACTGTATTAGTTTGAGGGACTGTATTGGTTTGATGGACTGAATTAGTTTGTGGAGCTTTATTACTTTGAGGGAATGTATTACTTTGAGAGTCTTTATTAGTTTTAAGGGACTTAATTAGTTTGTGGGCCTGTATTAGTTTGAGGGCCTGTATTAGTTTAAGGACTGGATTAGTTTGATGGCCTATATTAGTTTGAGGACTGGATTAGTTTGATAGACTTATTAGTTCGAGAGTCTGTATTCGTTTGATGGACTGTATTAGTTTGATGGACTGTATTCAATGACGGACTGTATTAGTTTGATGGACTGCATTAGGTTAATGGACTGTATTACTTTGACGGAATGTATAAGTTAGATGGAGTGTATTAGTTTGAGGGACTTTATTAGTTCGATGGACTGTATTAGTTTAATGGATTGTATTACTGTATTAATTTGAGGGACTTTATTCATTTGAGGGGCTGAATAAGTTTAAAGGACTGCATGAGTTTGATTTACTTTATTAGTTAGAGGGATTGTATTAGATTGAGGAACTGTATTAGTTTGAGTGGCTGTATTAGTTTGATGGACTGTATTCGTTTGAGGGTCTGTATTATTTTGAAGTACTTTATTAGTTTCAGGGGCTATGATATTTGATGGAAGTTATTAGATGGAGTGGCTGTATACATTTGAGCGTCTGTATTAGCTTGAGGGACTGTATTAGTTTGAGGGTCTGTATTATTTGGTGGGACTGTATTCGTTGAAAGGTCTGAATTAGTTTGAGAATCTGCACTAGTTTGAATGCCTGTATTAGTTTGATGGACTGCATTAGTTTGAGGGACTGTATTAGTTTGAAAGTCTGTAATAGTTTATGGGACTATACTAGTTTGAGGGGCTGTATTCGGTTGTTGGACTGTATGAGCTTGATGGACTTTTATAATGGATTACTTTGAGGGACTGTATTAGTTTGATGGAATGTATTCTTTTGAGGGGCTGTATTTGTTTGATGGACTAAATTAGTTTGAGAGTCTGTATTACTTTGATGGTCTGTATCTGTTTGAGGGGCAGTATTAGTTTTATGGACTGTATTAGATTGAGGGGCTGTATTAGTTTGATGGACTGTATGAGCTTGATGGACTGTATTCATGGATTACTTCGAGGGACTGCATTCATTTGAAGGTCTGAATAAGTTTAAAGGACTGCATTCGTTTGATGGACTGTATTAGTTTGAATGGCTGCATTAGTTGGAAAGACTGTATTAGTTTGACGGACTGCATTAGTTTGAGGGTCTGTATTAGTTTGATGGACTGTATTAGTTTGAAGGTCTGTATTAGTTTTGGGGGATGTATTAGTTTGAGGGGCTGTATTAGTTATAGGGACTGTATTCGTTTTAGGTTCTATATTAGTTTGATGGTCTGCATTAGTTTGATGGACTTTATTACTTTGATGGTCTTTATTAGTTTCGGGGACTGTATTAATTTGAGGGCTGGTATTAGTTTGAGGGCCTGTATTAGTTTGCGGAATGTGTTATTTTGAGTGCCTATATTAGTTTGAGGACTGTTTTAGTTTGATGGACTGTATTAGTTTGAGGGACTGTATTAGTTCACGGGACTGTATTAGTTTGAAGGTGTGTAATATTTTATGGGACGATATTAGTTTGAGGGGTTGTATTCGTTTGTTGGACTGTATGAGTTTGATGGACTTTTTTAATGGATTACTTTGAGGGACTGTATTAGTTTGATGGAATGTATTCGTTTGAGGGGCTGTATTTGTTTGATGGACTGTATTAGTTTGAGGGACTGTATTAGTTTGATGGACTAAATTAGTTTGTGGAGCTGTATTACTTTGAGGGAATGTATTAGTTTGACGGGCTGTATTAGTTTGATGGACTGTATTAGTTTGAGAGTCTGTATTAGTTTGATGGTCTGTATCAGTTTGAGGGGCTGTATTAGTTTTATGGACTGTATTACTTTGAGTGGCAGTATTAGATTTAGGGGCACTATTAGTTTGAGGGTCAGTATTAGTTTGAGGGTCTGTATTAGTTTGATGGACTGTATTAGTTTGAGCGTCTCTATTAGTTTGATGGACTGTATTAGTTTGAGGGGCTGTATTAGTTTGAGCGGCTGTATTAGTTTGAGGGTCTGTATTAGTTTGATGGACTTTATTAGTTTGATGGACTGTATTAGTTTGAGGGGCAGTATTAGTTTGATGGACTGTATTAGTTTGAGGGGCTGTATTAGTTTGAGGGGCAGTATTAGTTTGAGGGGCTGAATTCGTTCGAGTACTGTATTAGATTGAGGGTCTGTATTGGTGTGAGGGGCTGTATTAATTTGAGGGACTATATTAGTTTGAGGGGTTGTATCAGTTTGAGAGGATACATTAGTCTGAGGGGCTGTATTAGTTTGATGGACTGTATTAGTTTTAAGGACTATATTAATTTGATGCACTGTATTAGTTTGAGAGGCTGTATTAGTTTGAGGGACTGTAGTAGTTTGAGGGACTGTATTACTTTGATAGACTGTATTACTTTGAGAGACTGCATTAGTTTGAGAGACTGCATTAGTTTGAGTGGCTGTATTAGTTTGAGGGACTGTATTAGTTTGAGGGAATGTATTAGTTTGATGGACTTTATCAATTTGTGTGGCTGTATTCGTTACAGGGACTGTATAAATTTGATGGGCTGTATTAGTTTGATGGACTATATTAGTTTGAGGGACTGTATTAGTTTGAGGGACTGTATTACTTTGATAGACTGTATTACTTTGAGAGACTGCATTAGTTTGATGGACTGTATTAGTTTGAGGGACTGTATTAGTTTGAGGGACTGTATTAATTTAAGCGGCTGTATTAGTTTGAGGGACTGTATTAGTTTGAGGGACTGTATTAATTTAAGCGGCTGTATTAGTTTGAGGGACTGTATTAGTTTGAGGGGCTGTATTAGTTTGAGGGGTTGTATTCGTTCGAACGACTGTATTAGATTGAGGGTCTGTATTGGTTTGAGGGTCTGTATTAGTTTGAGGGACTGTATAAGTTTGATGGACTGTATTTGTTTGAAGGACTTTATTAGTTTGATGCACTGTATTAGTCTGAGGGAATGTATTAGTTTGAGGGACTGTATTCATTTGAGGGTCTGTATTAGTTTGATGGACTGTATTAGTTTGAGGGACTGTATTAGTTTGAGCGGCTGTATTAATTTGAGCAGCATTAATAGTTTGAGGGACTGTATTAGTTTGAGACACTGTATTAATTTCAAGGTCTATATTAGTTTGAAGGGCATATTAGTTTGAGTTGATAATATGTTTGAGGGGCTGTATTAGTTATAGGTCTGTATTAGTTTGAGGGCCTGTATTAGTTTGAGGGGCTGTATTAGTTTGAGGAGCTGTATTAGTTGAGGGGCTGTATTAGTTTGAGGGTCTGTATTCGTTTGAGGAACTGTATTAGTTTGAGGAACTGTATTCGTTTGAGGAACTGTATTAGTTTGAGGGACTATATTAGTTAGAGTGGTTGTATTAGTTTGAGGTTCTGCATTTCTTTTGGAACTTTATTAGTTAGAGTGGCTGTATTAATTTGAGCAGCATTAATAGTTTGAGGGACTGTATTAGTTTGAGGGACTGTATTAATTTCAGGCTCTGTATTAGTTTGAAGGGCATATTAGTTTGAGGTGATATATATGTTTGAGGGGCTGTATTAGTTTGATGGAGTGTATTAATGTGATGGACTGTATTAGTTTGCGGGGCTGTGAAATTTTGAGGGAATGTATTAGTTTGAGAGGCTGTATTCGTTAAGGGGCTGTATTAGTTTGAAAGATTGTATTCGTTTGATGCATTGTATTACTTTGAGGGATTGTATTAGTTTGATGTACTGTATTAGTTTGAGGGCATGTATTAGTTTGAGGGGCTGTATTAGTTTGTGTGGCTATATTAGTTTGAGAGGCTGTATTAGTTTGATGGACTGTATTAGTTTGCGGGACTGTACTAGTTTGACGAGTTGTATTTGTTTGATGGTCTGTATTAGTTTGAGGGACTGTATTAGTTTGATCATTGCGAAAGTCTGTTACTGAATCAAGGCTGGTTCTGAGTTCGGCTGATCTCACACCCAGTGAGGGTCTGAGCCCAACACACACAGAATGGGACAGTTTCGAGAGTGATTTATCTGTGTCTAACCCGTGTGCACATGCTCTTGGAAATTTCATGGGACAGTTTAGAGGGAGCGTTTCTCTGTATCTAACCGGTGATGTACTTGCCCTGGGTATGTTTGATGGGACAGTGTAGAGGGAGCTTTACTCTGCATCTAAGCCGTGCTGTACCTGTCCTGGTATTGTTTGATGGGATAGTGTGCAGGAGCTTTACTCGTATCTAACCCCCTGTACCTGCACTGGGAATGTTTGATCGGGACAGTGTAGAGGGAAATTTACTCTATATGTAACCGGTGCTGTACCTGCGCTGGAAGTATTTGATGGACAGTATAGAGGAAGCTTTACTCTGTATCTAATTCCGTGCTTTACCTGCCCTGGGCGTGTTTGATGGGCCATTGTAGAGAGAAATTTACTGTGTGTCCACCCGTGCTGTACCTGCCCTGGGAGTGTTTGATGGGACAGTGTAGAGAGAAATTCACTGTGTATCTAACCCCGTGCTGTACCTGCCGGTGAAACAATTTAACCTGAACTGGTTGTCATTCTCCACGCCTCAAATTGCTGAGCATTAAACACAGATGCAGCATTTTTATTGGTCAGTCGTATTATTACAAAACTCATTTTGTTCACTCTGGTAGTGTCTGTCTCTGGCTGGGGTTCCGGTTCCTTAGGCACTTCCTTCACTCGTCAGCGCTGAGTATTGCGATTGAAGCATCGGTGGCATCATGTTCTGTCTCCATCGTGATTTCCACCTTCATAACTTTGACGGTCTGCCCGAGCATCTCTTCTGCTGCAACCTTCATCTGTGATTTGGTTACATCTAGCCTTGATATACTTCGAGGAAATAGATACAAATAATGTAATAGGAATCAGAGCAATGCTTTATAATGTGCGGATTGAATCCCGGCGCGGGATGTGTTCAGCGCGGGGCTCATGCTCCGCTAAGCAAATGATATATCACCGTACAGCACACAAAGCAGACATTCGGACCGATTGCTCCATGCTGGCGTTTATGCAGCACATACACCACCACCCTACCCCCACACAACCCCCACAACTCTACATCTTACCCTATTAGCAATATTTTCTAATGTTTTCTGCCTGATTTGTTGACCTGGCTTCCCATTAAATGGTTCTGTACTATTCGCCTCAACCACTGCCTGTGGTGCTGGGGTCCACATTCTCACCTCTCTGGTTACAGAGGCTTCTCCTGAAATTATTATTGGATATATTGGTGACGATTTTATCATCATGGCCCGATTTCTTCTCTCATAATTATTTCATGATTTCAGTTTTTTAAAACTCTGTTTTAAACTGTGCTTGCTTTTCCGCTATTGCATTTATCACAGCACAAGTAACGATTAGAATCAAGCTCAAAAAGAGCACAGCTTCGATTCTACACACGAGACAAGGACGCAATGGCTTCTGTTATCAAAGGACCACAGAATCATACAGCACAGAAGAGGCCATTCGATCCATCATGCTGCTCCAGGCTCTGTGATCGAGCTATTCAGTCAGCCCCACACACCTGTTCTGTTCCCAGATCCCTTCAAATGCCGGAATTCCAGTATTGATTCCAATGACATAAGAACATAAGAACATAAGAATTAGGAACAGGAGTAAGCCATCTAGCCCCTCGAGCCTGCTCCACCAATCAACAAGATCATGGATAATCTGACCGTGGACTCAGCTCCACTTACCCATCCGCTCCCCATAACCCTTAATTCCCTGAATGGTTAAACATCTATCTATCTGTGATTTGAATATATTCAATGAGCTCGCCTCAACTCCTTCCTTGGGCAGAGCATTCCACAGATTCACAGCGCTCTGGGAGAAGCAATTCCTTCTCAACTCCGTTTAAATTGCTCCCCCGTATTTTGAGGCTGTGCCCCCGAGTTCCAGTCTCCCCGACCAGTGGAAACAACATCTCGGCTTCTATCTTATCTACCCCTTTCATTATTTTAAATTTTTCTATAAGATCACCGCTCATCCTTCTGAACTCCAACGAGTAAAAACATCGTCTACTCAATCTATCATCATAAGGTAACCCCCTCATCTCCGGGATCAGCCTAGTGAATCGTCTCTGTACCCCTTCCAAAGCTCGTATATCCTACCTTAAGTAAGGTGACCAGAACTGCACGCAGTACTCCTGGTGCGGCCTCGCCAATGCCTTGTACAGTTGCAGCATGACTTCCCTGCTTTTGTATTCCATCCCTCTCGTAATGAAGGCCAACATTCCATCATCCTTCCTGATTACCTGCTGCACTTTTTGAGATTCATGCACAAGAACCCCCAGGTCCCTCTGCACCGCAGCATGTTGTAATTTCTCCCCATTCAAATAATATTCTCTTTTACTGTTTTTTTTTTCCAAGGTGGATGATCTCACATTTTCCAATATTGTATTCCATCTGCCAAAATTTAGCCCATTCGCTTAACCTATCCAAATCTCTTTGCAGCCTCACTGCGTCCTCCACACAATCCGCTTTCCCACTAATCGTTGTGTCATCTGCAAAGTTTAAAAGTTATTGTTAAATCTGCTTCTATCCCATTTTTAGCGAGAACAAGCCAGATCATGCAAACTCGCAGTGTAAGACAAATTCTCCTCATCTTCCCTCTGCTAATTTTCGTAAAAAAACTTCCCTCTGGTTAACAAGTCTTCTACCACTGGCAGAGTTTCTCTTCAGTTACTTTATCCAAAGCCCTCATATTCTTGAAAACCTCTATTAAATCTATCGTTAATATCTCTGATCGAACGGGAAAAATCACAGTTGCTTATATCTCCTCATAACTCTCTCTGGGGGAACCAGTGCACCAGCGCAGCCTTCGGTCGCATGAGGAAGAGAGTGTTGGAAGATCACGCCATAAAATCTGGAACCAAGCTCATGGTCTACGAGAATGTAGACATATCCAGCCTACTGTACAGATCACAAACGTGGACCGTATATAGTAGGTACCACAAATTACTGGATAAATACCTATGTCTTCTCAAGATCCTGCAGATCCCTTGGGATGTCAGACGTTAGCGCCCTCGATCAGGCCAGCATTCCCACATCGAAGCACTGAGCACACTTGATCAGCTCGCTGGGTGGGCCACATTGTCCGCATGCCTGAAACGAGACTCGCAAAGCAAGCGCTCGAATTGGAACTCCTACACGGCAAACGAGCCCCACGTGGGCAGATGAAACGTTACAAGGTCACCCTCAACGTCTCCTTGAAAAAGAGCAACATTCCCACTGACAGGTGGGAGTCCCTGGCCAAAGACTGCACTAATGGAGGAAGAGCATCCGGGAGGTCGCTGAGCACCTCGAGTCTCATCGCCAAGAGTATGCAGCAAACAAGCGCAGAGAGCAGAAGGAGTGTGCGTCAAACCAGTCCCACCACCCTTTCCCTCAACAATTATCTACCCCATTTGGTACAGAGAACGTAATTCCCATATATGTTCAATCACCTAAGAACTCACTTTTAGAGTGGAAGCAAGTAATCCCCGATTTCGAGGTACTGCCTATGATGATGATTAAATCTCTTCCACACCTTCTCCAAGGCTTTCCTAATGTGTGATGCGGAATCGTCATGCAGAGATTAACCGATGTTTAACAGATTTTTATTTTATCTACATTATGGGTGAATCGGTGGTGTGGGCAGCATTTATTGTCCATCGCAAATTCCACCTTAACGCTGCTGGTGAATGCATCGATACATCTAGAGGGCTATTTAGAGTTAACCATATTGCTGTGGGACTGGGGTCATATATATGCCAGTCTAGGTAAGGACGGGGGATTTCCATCCCCAAAACAGGTTATTGAACTAGACGGGTAATGACAATCGAGATCCACACGGTCACCATTGCTGACACAATATTTTAATTATAGATTTATTGATTCACCTTAAATTGCACAGCTGGTGGGATCTGAACTCATGCCCTTGGATCTTTACTCCAGGTCTCTGGATCATTAGCACAGTAGCACAATCACTTTGCTACCATAGGCGATGATTCATAAAGTCATGATTCTTCCTGCGTTTTTAACAGTTTTATTAACTTGCCCTGCCACCTTCAAAGATTTGTGCATATCGACTCCCAGGTGTCTCTGCACCAACACACCATTTAAAAATGTATTTTTTTACTTATATTGCCTCTTGGCATGTTCCTTCCCAAAATGTATCACTTCACACATGTTTAATTTTACCTGCCATGTGTCTTCCCATTTAACCAGACTATCGCTGTGCTCCTGAAGTCTGCTATGCTCCTCACTGCTTACTACATTTCTGAGTTTCGTGACATCTGCAAATTTAAAATGATGCCTTTAGACTTAGGTCCTGGCTATTAATCTCTATCAGAAAGAGCACTGCCACTAATATAGAACCCTAGGTTTCTCCACTCTATACTTCCCTTCTGTCTGAACGCCAACTTTTCACCACCACTCTCAGTTATTTGTTCCGGTGCCAATGTTGTATCCACGCAGCTACTGTCCCTTTAATTCCATGAGGTTCAGTTACCCTATCAAGTCGATGAAGTGACATTTTATCAAACGTTATACACAACATCAGCTGCACTACGCTCATCAAACCGTTAGGTTATTACATCAAGGAACTCAATCAGGTTTTTCAGATACACTTCGACATTAACACAATTTGTGCAGGTTGTCTTTTATTAATCCAGGTTTTTCCAAGTGACAGATAATTTCATACCGGATTATGGCCTCCAGAAATTTCCCCACCACAGACGTTAGTCTGACTGGCCTGTAGCTACAGGTTTTATCTCTCTTTCCTTTTTTGAACAGGGTGTACCATTTGTGAACCTCCAGTCCTCTGTCACCACTGACATATCCAAGGAGGATTAATGATTCTGGCCTGAGCTATTTCCATCATTCCTTCACTCAGCAACACTCATACATCCATTCGGACTAGTTATAGAGAAACATAGAAAAATAGAAATTTACAACACAGGAGTCCATTTCCAACCCATCGTGTCCGCACCGGCCGACAAAGACTCACACGACCATTGGTCAGCAGCCCTGAAGCTTACATGTCATCCTTTTAACCATGAACAATGGGGAAAAGTAAAGATCACCAAGCACAAGCAGACTGCCCCACACAACTGTGATATATCTTAAACTGAACCATTCTACACTCCAGACCAACCGGAGCCATGTGATCTTGCGGGAGAGGCAAAAACCAGTTTAAAATCCAGGCCAATTTCGTGAAAAGTATTTGAGAACATTCCTATCCGACCCATCCAGGTGATCAAAACTAGTCCTGGAGATCAACTTTATTGTGGTAGATAAAGTGTTGGATTGAAAGGGGTTAATTGAAAATGTTTGTTCAGGGACTGTAATTAATATCAGTCTCCACGGGTTTACAGAAGCTGCTTGTTCAGTGACTGTAATTAATATAAGTCTCTATTTACCGAATTGTGTCACTGGAGTGATTCTCGCTCATTTTAAAAAGGCACTCCTTTCAATGTGTTACCCAATAGTCACAGTGAGAGCATCACCTCTGGCACTAACAGCGATCATCGCACTGCTCCACAGAGAGGGAGTCGGAATCTGAGAACAGTAGATTCGAATGTTACAACAATGGATCAGTATCTGAAAAAAATGGATTGGAATGTTACAACAAATGGCAGGAGTTTCATCTTGTATTTTAACTATCTTGTTGCACATTATGAGGAACTACCATTAGTATTGCGAATGCGTTATGCATTGCGTATTATTCAATACATTTACTATCCCGTCCTTGCTGTTGTTGGTTTTGCTGGTAAGTCTATCTAGTTATTCCAGTAACCATGTTTCAAAGTATTACTGGTCTCATATTTTACTCCCCCCCCCCCCCTCCTTGCTGCATTTGTTGTTCCTGGTAGTCTCTGTATCCAACTATTAACTCTGCAAACCATGTTTCGCTGTATTACTAGACTTGTAAATTACTTTCTCATCTTTGCTTCAGTTGTTGTTCCTGGGACATCTCTGCATCCAGCTATTAATTATTCATACGTTGTTAATTGTACGAGTGTTCTTTTAATTTATTCCACACTCTTTGGTGTTGTTGGTGTTCCTCTTAAGTCTCCATATCCAGCAATTATAACTCTAATCTATATTTCACTGTATTACTGAGTATGTCACTTAAATCTTTGGAAGTCTTTATCACATTGTATATCGATTGACCCAGTCCCCTCTGTGGCCAATGTCTGAAGCTGATCGAGATTGTTCACAAATTCGGTATTCTGTTTTACCCTGAGTTCAGTTCTGACCTCTTCTCCTTTGAATCACTGGTCCTGCCAACTATCATCTCGATAATACTGGCCACCTCATTCCTTCGCTTCAATAGCCCAGTGACTTTGTTAAACAGGAATTCACCATTGCAATGCTTTCCTTGCCCACCTCACAGTTACAGTCCACTATGAATTAGAGTTCACCTAAATAATTTGCTCTTCATATCCAAACTCCACTAAGTCCTGTTCACCCATCAACAATCTGCTCTTCAATCAACATTGGATCCCGATTAAGTAATGCCTCATTTTTATTATTCTCACCCATGTATTCAAATCCCACCATGGTCTCACCCCCTCCAATTAGTCCCATTCCCCTGCTCTATTCCTATCGTCCAACAATTTTCCCCTTCAAGTATTTATCCAATTGCACAATAAATGTTAATTTACTTCCCTCTATACATCCTCCAGTCATACTCTCTCTATTCTCTTTTTCTCATTCATTCTGGCACTTTGTAAGTTTCTCACTTTCTCTCTGTCTCTCTGTCAGTTTAACTCTGTCTCTCCACATTTTACTGTCTCTGTCTCTTGCTCATAGAATGAAAGATTAATACAGGAAAGAAAGGCAACTCGGTCCAAAGTGTCCATGCCGTCTCTTGGATAGAACTATCCCAGATGTCCAACTCTTTAGCCAGAAAAATGTAAATTATCCCCTTCCACGAATAAAGCAATTCCCTTTCAAAAATAAAGATTAAATTTACTTCCACCGTGTTCTCACAAATCCTATTCCAGATCGCAACAGCTCACTGCATAAAGAACACTCTTCTCATCTCTCCTGTGGTTCGTTTTTCAATTACCTTAAACCTGTCACCTCTGGTTACGCACCATTGTGCAACTGGAAGCATTTTCGACTTACTCGCTCTATCAAAACCCATCATAACTTTGAAAATCTATATTAAATGTTAAATCTTTGCTGATGATACAACGTCATCATCGTAGACAGTGACTTTAAATAGAGGAAGGCTTGCTTCCACTCTAAAAATGAGTTCTTATGTAACTGAACAGTCCAATACGAAAATTACAATCTCTGTCACACGTGGGACAGAGAGTGGTTGAAGGAAAGGGTGGGTGGGGCTCGTTTGCCGCATGCTCCTTCTTACTCCTGCGTTTGGTCTCTGCTTGCTCTCCGCGACGAGACTCGAGGTGCTCAGCGCCCTCCTGGATGCTCTTCCTCCACTTCAGGCAGTTTTGGGCCAGGGACCTCCAGCTGTCGGTTGGGATGTTGCATTTCATCAAGGAGGCTTTGATCGTTTCATTCAAAAGTTTCCTCTGCCCACCTGGGGCCCGCTTACTGTGTAGGAGTTCCGAGTAGAGCGCTTGCTTGCGAGTCTTGTGTCAGGCATCCGGAAGATGTGGCCCGCCCAATGGAACTGTCCAGGTGTACCAGCATTGAAGTACTGATAATACAAAGATAAGTTTGAAAGCATGTTGTGAGGAGGACGCAAAAAATCTGCAAAGGCATATCGATAGGCTAAATGGATGGGCTAAAAGAATGGCAGATGGGGTATAATGTGGAAAATGTGACGTTATCTTCTTTGTTATGAAAAATAAATAAGCAAATTATTATTAAATGGGGAGAGATTCCAAATTGCTGTGGTCCAGATTGGTCAATGATTCTTGTGCATAAAACACAGAAGGTTTGCATGTAGATACAATTAGCAATTAGAAAAGGCAGCAGAATGTCTTGCTTTATTTCAAGTGGGACTGTATATAGATGTCCTGCTACAACAATACAGGTTGTCAATAAGACTACAGCTGGAGTATTGTGTACAGTTTCGGTCACTTTAGTTAAGGAAGGATTTACTTGCATTGGAGGCAGTTCAGAGAAGGTTCACGACGTTGATTACTGTGATGAAAATGTTGTCATAAGAATAAAGGTTGAGCAGGATGGGTGTGAATATATTGGAGTTAAGAAAACTATGAGGTGATCTTATTTAAATGTGTAAAATTCTATAGGGGCTTGATGGGTTAGACGCAGAGATGATGTTTCCTCTAGTGGGGGAAATCCAGAACCAGGGGACATCGGTTCAGAATAACGGATCGCCCATTTAAATCACAAATTAGAAGCAATTTATTCTCTCTGGGAGGCGTGAATCTTTCGAATTCTCTGCGACAGAGAGCTGTGGAGGCAGCTTCTATGAATCTTATTAAATGGAGATAGACTGATTTTTAAATGACAAGGCAGTTCAGGGTAATGTGGAGTGGGCATGAAGTGGAGTTGTGACCAAGATCAGATGTTCTTTCCAAAGAGTCAGGTCCAATCACAGATGCGTGAGCGGAGTAAAATATTTGGCTCTCGGAATGAAATCCCTGGACCGACGTGAGAGCACTGGAAGTTAGGAGAACCTGTGAATGAAATTTCTCGTCAGAGGTGGGTGTAGTGTAATGTAGGCGAACCTGGTCCTTAAATATCTAGACTGAGGGGTGTAGCAGTGTAATCTAGGGAGATGTTGGTGTGAACTCCTGAAGCGAGATGGGAGCCCTATCTGGGAAGTCCCATCATCGCATCACTGGAATCATCTCAGAGACCGCGAGGTTCATGAATATTTATTTATTGTGAATGTTTTATCGTTATTTTCTGTGATGCAATAATTCATAAATCATATAAGAGGCCGTCCATTTTTTAATATTTTATTCCTTCCTTTTATCAGCCAATTTCTCGTCTTTTGTTCTCACTTGGAGTTGAATAGAGGAAGCAAAACTCTGTTCGCTCTGTTCTGTCCACGCTATGTTATTGGCAGGTTAATATCCGCTGATCATTTAGTTCCAGTCAGTGTCTCCTTTGTCACTATCTCAAGTTCTGCATTAATGGCACTGCTTCTGATGGATGGAACAGGATTACAAGCATCATTAACATTCACAAACAAAAGGTTCGTTCAGCCAGATTTCTTTCATTTATTTACCAATCTTTAATTTGAATTTGCAATTTGGTCCCAACCATTCCGATCTGTCTCAGTTCAGTGGGTCTCTCAGCGAGAAACAGAGTGGAAAAATCTGTTGCCTCCGGCTGTACACTCCTGATCGTTGGGCCCCTCGTGCGGAGGGGGAGCGGGAGGTCAGAATCCTCGTCGTCGTACTGCTCCGGGGCATGGCCAAGCGGACCATCAGCGGGTCCAGGCAGCGGGCGGTCGAGAGGATCGTTCAGCCCGGCTGCCTCCCTCTCTTCCGCGGAAACGTTCAATCCAGGGTGTCCCTGGAGATGGAGCACGCGGTGTCTACCAGAACGTTCATTGCCTTCCACGAGAGGTGGGTGCCGGAGGGACTGAAGTGCATCATCATCACCGGCAAACACATTTAATTTGATTCTTCAATGGTAAAGGTTTAATTTGATTACAGTTATCGATTTTATTGCACATATATGTCATCGCAGCACATTTGGAATGAGGTCACATGATGGGTCCAAGTCAGCATGGATTTGTGAAAGGGAAATCATGCTTGACAAATCTTCTGGAATTTTATAAGTATGTTTCCAGTAGAGTGGACAAGGGAGAACCAGTTGATGTGGTATATTTCGAATTTCAGAAGGCTTTCCACAAGGTCCCACACAAGAGATTAATGTGCAAAGTTAAAGCACAAGGCATTGGGGGTAGTGTTGCTGACATGGATTGTGAACTGGTTGTCAGACAGGAAGCAAACAGTAGGAGTAAATGGTACTTTTCAGAATGGCAGGCAGTGACTCGTGGATCTGTGCTGGGGTCCCAGCTGTTTACACTGTATATTAATGATTTCGACAAGGGGATTAAATGTAGTATCTCCAAAGTTGCGGATGACACTAAGTTGGGTGGCAGTGTGAGCTGCGAGGGGGATGCTATGAGGCTGAAGAGTGACTTGGATAGGTTAGGTGAGCTGGCAAATCCATGGCAGATGAAGTATAATGTGGATAAATGTGAGGTTATCCAATTTGGTGGTAAAAACACAGAGACAGACTATTATCTGAATGGTGACAGATTACGAAAAGGGGAGGTGCAACGAGACCTGGGTGTCATGGTACATCAGTCATTGAAGGTTGGCATGCAGGTACAGCAGGCGATTAAGAAATCAAATGGCATGTTGGCCTTCATCGCAAGGAGAGTTGAGTACAGGGGCAGGGAAGTATTGCTACAGTTGTGCAGGGCCTTGGTGAGGCTACACCTGAAGTATTGTGTACAGTTTTGGTCTCCTAACTTGAGGAAGGACATTCTTGCTATTGAGTGAGTGCAGCGAAGGATCACCAGACTGATTCCCGGGATGGCGGAACTGACATATCAAGAAAGACTGGATCAAGTGGGCTTGTATTCAATGGAGTCAGAAGAATGAGATGGGATCTCATAGAAATGTTTACGATTCTGACGGGTTTAGACAGGTTAGATGCAGGAAGAATGTTTCCAATGTTGGGGAAGTCCAGAACCAGGGGTCACAGTCTAAGGATAAGGGGTAAGCCATTTAGGACTGAGATGAGGAGAAACTTCTTCAACCAGAGAGTGGTGAACCTGTGGAATTCACTACCACAGAAAGTTGTTGAGGCCAATTCACTAAATATATCCACAAAGGAGTTATATATTGTACTTACTACCAGGGGGATCAAGGGGTATGTCGAGCAAGCAGGAAAGTGGTGCTGAAGTTGCATGTTCAACCAAGAATTCATTGAATGGCGTTGCAGGATCGAAGGGCCGAATGGCCTACTCCTGCAAATATTTTCTATATTTTCTATGTTTCTACAATGAGGGAGCAATTCATATATAATTTAAATCAAAAATCGTTATATTTCAGGATAAACAACCCCAGCTGATTGGAACTTAGGTACTTAGAATATGAACAAACTTTCATATTTTCTCGTCTAATATTCTCTGCACAAGTGGAAACCAGCAGGTGAAAAGCTGCAACAATTAATCTCTTCCATTTGTGTTCAAATACTTTAAATACTCGTTTCAAGGACACCCTCAAAGCCTCCATGTTAAAATGCAACATCCCCACTGACACATGGTAGCTCCTAGCCAAAGACCACCCTAAGTGGAGAAAGTGCATCCGAAAGGGCGCTGAACAAATCGAGTCATCGCCGAGAACATGTAGAATCCAAGCACAGGCTGCGGAATGAGCGTGTGGCAAACCAGAGTCCCCACCCACCCTTTTCTTCAAACACTCTCTGTCCCACGTGTGACAGAGACTGTTATTACCATGTTGGACATTTCAGTCACATGATAACTCACTTTTAGCGTGGAAGCACGTCTTTCTCGATTTCGAGGGACTGTCTATGATGATGATGTTACATAAGCATTTGGCGGCTCATTGACTGAGGGATAGGTCGTCTGATTTAATGCTGATAAATTAATTTATTTGGTGATTACCTTGTCAATGATTGCTAATTATTTTACTTTGGAGTCTATTTCTTGCTCCCAAATTAATGTTTAATTTACCTGTTTATTTCCCTGCCTGACAGTTAACATCCTGACGATTGTGATCCTGCCTCGTGGAAAGTGCGGTCTCTCCAGATGTGTCACTCGCTATCTGGTTGCCATGGCAGTGACGGATCTCCTGGTCATTATCCTCGACGTGATACTGAGGCACATTCCATTTCTTTATCAGAAAGAGTTACATTTCGTGCGGTCCTTCCACGTGTGTAATATTCACGCCGTCTTACTTCACGCAGCAACAGATTGTTCTGTCTGGTAACCATCAGTTTCACCTTTGATCGCTTTGTGGCCATTTGTTGCCAGAATCTGAAAACTAAATATTGCACCGAGAGAACGGCGGCTGTGGTTCTGGCAACCGTTACTTTGCTGAGCGGGTTAAAGAACATTTTCTGGTATTTTATGTTGACAGGTTTGTATACACTTGCAAACATGCCCTGGTTTTGCTATATAACAAATGATGTTCTGTATTCACCGGTCTGGGCAGCAATCATATTCCTTCATTATATTCTCACCCCATGTATCCCATTTGCTGCGATTCTGCTGCTCAATACTGTCACCGCCAGGCATATTATATTGGCCAGCAGAGCCCGCAGGCAACTGCTGGGTGCCAGCAGTGGGGAGTGTCCCAGTGACCCAGAGATGGCGAGCCGCAGGAATTCCATCATTTTACTGTTTGTTATCTCCGGCAATTTCATCCTGTTGTGGGCGGTGCTTATGGTGTATTCTTTATGGACCCAGATGTACTTTTTGGGGCATGATTCTGTTATATACCTTCTTATGTAATGGACGTTAGAATAATGCTGCAGCTGCTGAGTTGCTGCACAAACACGGCAATTTATGCCGTGACCCAGACTAAGTTCAGAAAGCATTTAAAGAATGTAGGGAAATATCCCTTCACACTGATTCTGAAATTAATTAAACGATGAGAAGACGCAGAAACGTTCCTGCATCAGATTCCCTGTGTCCTGATATTGTGAGCGAGCGGCTCTCCCCCGCGTGGCCAGTGATTCGCGTGAATAATAACACTCTCACTCACACACTGTCTACAACGTGCGCCCTGTGAGGGGCCTGCAGTCCGGGTGAATCACCATCAGCAACATAGGCAGTCGCACGAAATATAGAAACATAGAAAAATGGAAAATAGGGGCAGGAGTAGGCCATCCGGCCTTCCGAGACTGCACCACCGTTCAATCAGATCATGGCTGGTCATTGACATCAGTACCCCGTTCCTGCTTCCTCTCCATGCCCCTTGATCCATCCGTAAGGGCCATATTTTGAATATATTTAACGAATTGGCATCAACAACTTTCTGTGGTAGTGAATTCCACAGGTTAACAACTCTCTGAGTGAAAAGATTTCTCCTCATCTCGGTCCTAAATGGCTTACGCATTATCCTTAGACTGTGACCAGTCGTTTTGGACTTCCCCAACATTGGAAACATTCGTTTTGCATCGAAACTGTCCAGTCCCGTCAGAATTGTGTTTGTTTCTAAGAGGTCCCATCTCATTCATTTAAACTCCAGTGAATACAGGCTCAGTGGATCCAATCTCTTCTCCTATGCCAGCCATGGCATCCCGGGAATCAGTCTGGTGAACCTTCGCTGCACTCTCTCAATAGCAAGATCGTCCTTCCTCAGATTAGGACACCAAAATTGATCATAATAATCCAGGTGATGCCTCACCAAGGCCCTGTACAACTGCAGTAAGACCTCCCTGCTGCAATACTCAAATGCCCTAGATATGTAGGCGAACATGCCATTTGGCTTGTTCAGCACTTGCTAACTTTCAATGACAAATGCACCATGACTCCCAAGTCTCGTTGCACCTCCCCTTTTCCTAATCAGCCACCATTCAGATAATATTCTGCCTGCACGTTTTTGCCACCAAAGTGATAACTTCACAATTATCCGCATTATACCTCATCTGCCATTCATTTGCCCACTCACCGAACCAGTCCAATTCACCCTGCAGTCTCTTAGCATATTCCTCACAGCTCACACCGCCACCCAGCTTAGTATCATCTTCAAACTGGGAGATATTACACACAATTCCTTCACCTAAATCATCGATTTATATTTTAAATTGCTGGGATCCCAGCACTGAGCCCATATGCACCACATTAGTCACTGCCTGCCATTCTGAAAAGGACCCGTTCATCCCGAATCTCTGCTTCCTGTCTGCCAACCAGATCTCTATCCACGTCAAAATATTACCACCAATAGCATGTGCATTAATGTTGCACAAACATCTCTTGTGTGGACCCTTGTCCAACGCTTTTTGAAAGACACCACAACTACTGGTTCCGCCTTGTCCACTCTACTCGTTAAATCCTCAAAAAATTCTTGAAGATTGGCTAAGCATGAAGAGGGCTTACTTCCACGCCGACAAATGATGCGTTGGGAGCGAGATCGAGGAACAATTAGTTAGGCAAGTTATTGTGAAGTCCAAAAACGTTAGGGTAGTAATAGTGATAGTTGGAAAATAATCAGCGTGTTCTGTGCCGTGTGTGGGAAGCAAATCAATAATTCATCCGGCGTGCAGAAGCACGCGATAATTCACACTGATGAGAGCTGCCACTCAGAGGCTCTTATTGTGGAAAGTCTTTTACGCACTCTTTCCACCTGCTGACACATTAAGAGTTCACACTGGAGTGAGATCGTTTACTTGCCAAGGGCGTGCGAAGGGATTCACTCAGTCCACGAACCCCATGGAACTGCAGTGGATTCACAGCGGAGAGAAACAAGTTAAATCTTAGAATAAGGGGACATAAAAACATAGAAGCATAGAAAATAGTTGCATGAGAAGGCCATTCGGCCCGTTGAACCTGCACCACCATTCAATAAGATCATAGCTGATCATTCACCCATTTACTCCTTTCTCTCCATAATCCTTCATCCATTGAGCTGTAAGGGCCATATCTAACACCCTCTTGACTTTCCCCAATGAACTGGCATGAACAACGCTGTGCAGGAGGGAATTCCACAGGGTAAGAACTCTCAGAGTGAAGAGGTTTGCCTCATCTCAGTCCTAAATGGCCTATCCCTTACCCTAAGACTGTCCCTTGGTTCTGGACTTCTCCAACAACGGGAACATTCTTCCTGCGTCTAACCTGTCGAGTCCAGTCAGAATTTTAGTTGTTTCTATGAGATCCCTTCTCAACATTCTGAACTCCAGTGAATACAGTCCCAGACGCTCTAGTCTGTCCCATATGTCTTTCCTGCCTCCCGCGAATCAGTCTGGTAAACCTTCGCTGCACTCCCCCAATAGCAAGAACGTCCTTGCTCATATATGGAGACCAAAATTAAACACAATATTCCAGGTGAGGCCTCACTGAGGCCCTGTACAACTGCAGTAAGACCTCCCTGCTACTATATTCAGATCACCTAGCTATGAAGGCCAACAACCAATTTGCCTGCTTCACCGCCTGCTGTACCTGCATGCCAAGTTTCAATGACTGATGTACCATGACACCCAGGTCTCGTTGCACCTCCCCTTTTCCTAATCTGCAGCCATTCAGGTAATATTCTGAATGGCGGCAGATTTGGAAAAGGGGAGGTGTAATGCCCATTTAAACCTGATATGAGGAGGAATTTCTTCTCTCAAATCTTAGTAGAGGTGTTGAATTCGCTGCCTCTGAGCGCTGTGGAAGGTGGGTCATTGAAAAAAATTAAGACAGAAATAGACATTTTCTTAACAGATGTGGTGATAAGGGGTTATGGGGAACAGGCAGGCAAGTTGACCTGAAAACGTGATCAGATCAGGCATGGTCGTGTTAAATGGTGGAGCAGGCTCGAAGAGCCGTGTGGCCTGCTCCTGATCCTATTTCTTATGTTCTTATGTCTTTATGCTGTTAAATGTACTGTGTATGGCAATGTATCCACCAATCCCTCCTGCTTGATGGTGCATCAGTGAGTTCACACTGAGGAGAGCAGTGCAAGGAATGTAGTGCAGGGGTCCAATGCATTCAGTCCCTGCAAAACAGATACACCGCTTTGGGTACTTTTGAGGGTTTTGACTCATCACTTGGTAGCAGCAACAGCCAAGGTCAAGGCACAGTGGGTGGCTCTGCTGCACAGCAGGGCAGGGAAATCAGTGGGAAAGCTCTCGTGAGAGGGGATTCGATTGTAAGGGAAATAGATCGGCGTTTCTGCAGCCACAACCGAGACGCCGGGATGTTATGTTGCCTCCCTGGTGCAACAGTGAAGAATGTCTCGGAGCGGGTGCAGGAAATTCTGAAGAGGGAGGGTGAACAGCAAATTGTCATAGTGCTGTCGGTTCCGACGATCTCGGTAAAAAAAAGGGATGAGGTCCTACGAGACGAATTTCGGAAGGTAGGAGCTAAATTAAAAGGTAGGATCGCAAATGTCGTAATCTCAAGATTGGTACCAGTGCCACGTGCTAGTCAGAGGAGGAATCGTAGGATAGCTCAGATGGATACGTGGCTTGAGGAGTGGTGCAAGAGGTCGGGATTCAAATTCCTAGGACATGGGAACTGTTCTGGGGGAGGTGGGACCAGAACAAACCGGACGGTCTGCACCTGGGCAGGACCGGATCCAATTCCTAGGGGGAGTGTTTGTTAGTGATGTTGGGGAGGACTTAAACTAACATCACGGGGGATGGGAACATATGCAGGGAGACAGAGGAAAGTAAATTGGAGGCAGAAGCAAAAGATAGAAAGTGGAATAGCAAAGGTGGAGGGCTGATAAACTCAAGGCAAAAAACCAAAAGGGCCGCATAAAAGAGAAATTCTGAAGAGGCAAAGTGTGTTAACAAGACAAGCCTGAAAGCTCTGTGCCGCAATGCGAGGAGTATTCGAAATAAGATGGACGAATTAACTGCTCAGTCAGCAGAGAATGGATATGATGTATTTTGCATCACAGAGACATGGCTCCAGGTTCACCAAGGTTGGGAACGCAACAGCCAGGGGTATTCAACATTTAGAAGAATAGGAGAGAAGAAAAGGAGGCGGGGTGGCGTTGCTGATTAAAGAGGAAATTAATGCTACAGTAAGGAGGGACATTAGCCTGGATGATGTGGAATCGGTATGGGTGGAGCTGCGGAATTCCAAAAGGGCAGAAAACGTTATTGGGATTTTTGTACAGACCACCAAACAGTAGTCGTGATGTTGGGCACAGCATCAAACAAGAAATAAGTGGGGTGTGTAATAAAGGTACATCAGTTATCATGGGCGACATTAATCTACATATTGATTGGGCTAACTGCACTGGTAGCAATGCGGTGGGAGAGGATTTCCTGGAATGTATTAGGGATGGTTTCTCGACCAATATATCGAGGAACCAACTATAGAGCTGGCCATCATAATGTGATGTGTAATGTGAAGGGACTATTTAGCAATCTTTTTGTGCGAGGCCCCTTATGGAAGAGTGACCATAATATGGTAGATTTCATTAATAAGATGGAGAGTGACACAATTAATTTGGAAACTAGGATGCTGAACTTAAGACAAGGTAACTTCGAAGGTATGAGGCGTGAATTGGCTAGAATAGACTTGCAAAGGACATTTAAAGGGTTGATGGTGAATGAGCAATGGCAAACATTTAAAGATCATATGGATGAGCTTCAGCAATTGTAGATCTCTTTCTGGAGTAAAAATAAAACGGGGAAGTAGGCTCAACCGTGGCTAACAAGGGAAAGTAAGGATAGTCTTAATGCCAAGGAAGAGGCATACAAATTGGCTAGAAAAAGCTACAAACCTGAGGACTGGGAGAAATTTAGAATTCAACGGAGGAGGACGAATGATTGAGAAGGGGAACTTAGATAACGAGAGGAAGCTTGCAGGTACATTAAAAATGATTGCAAAAGCTTCTAAAGAAATGTGAAGAGAAAAAGATTAGTGAAGGCAAATGTAGATCGCTTGCAATCGGATTCAGGTGAATTTATAATGGGGAAAAAGAAATGGCAGATGAATTGAACAAATACTTCGGCTCTGTCTTCACGAAGCAATGCAACAAAACATTCCGAATGTACTCAGGGACAATGGGTCGAGTGCGGAGGAACTGAAGGATATCCTTATTAGGCAGGACATTATTTTCGGGAAATTGATGAGATTGAAGCCGATAAATACCAGGAGCATGACAGTCTGCAACCAGAGTACTTAAGAAAGTGGCCCTAGAAATAGTGGATGCATTGGTGATGATTTTCCAACAGTCTTTCGATTCTGGATCAGTTCCTATAGACTGGAGGGTAGATAACGTAGCACCACTTTCTAAAAAAGAAGGGAGAGAGAAAACTGATAATTATGGACCAGTTAGACTGACATCAGCAGTGGGGAAAATGTTGGAATCAATCGTTAAGTTTGAAATAGCAGCGCATTTGGAAAGCAGTGACAAGACCGGACCAAGTCAGCATGGATTTATGAAAGGGAAATCATGCTTGACGAATTGTCTGGTATTTTTTTGGGATGCAACTAGCAGAGTGGACAAGGGAGAACCAGTGGATGTGGTGTATTTGACTTTCAAAAGTCTTTTGATAAGGTCCCGCACGAGAGATTGGTCTGCAATATCAAAGCACCTGTTATTGGCGGTAATGTACTTACGTGGATAGAGAACTGGTTGGCCGACAGGAAGCAGAGAGTCGGGATAAATGTTCCTTTTCAGAATGGCAGGCAGTGACTAGTGGAGTGCAGCAGTGCTCAGTGCTGTGACCCCAGCTCTTTATAATGTACATTAACGATTTAGATGAAGGAATTAAGTGTAATATCTCCAAGTTTGCTGATGACACTAAACTGGGTGGCGGTGTGAGCTGTGAGGAGGACGCTAAGGGCTGCAGGGTAACTTGGGCAGGTAAGGTGAGTGGACAAATGCATGGCAGATGCAGTATAATGTTCAATTGGTGGCAAAAACACGAAGGCAGAATATTATCTGAATGGCGGCAGATTAAGAAAAAGGGAGATGCAACGAGACCTTGGTTTCATGGTTCATCAGTCATTGAAAGTTGACATGCAGGTACAACAGGCAGTGAAGAAGGCAAATTGCAGTTTGGCCGTTATAGCACGGGGATTTGTGGATAGGAACACGGATGTCTTACTGCAGTTGTACAGGGTCTTGGTGAGGCCTCACCTGGGGTATTGTGTTCAGTTTGGTCTCCTAATCTGAGGAAGGACGTTCTTGCTGTTGAGGGAGTGCAGTGAAAGTTCACCAGACTTATTCAAGGGATGGCTGGACTGTCATGTGAGGAGAGACAGGATCAACTGTGCCTTGATTCACTGGAGTTTCGAAGGATGAGAGGGGATCTCACAGAAAAGTGTAGGATTCTGAGGGAATTGCAGAGGTTAGATGTGGGAAGAATGTTCCCGATGTTAGGGAAGTCCAGAACTATGGGACTGAGTCTTAGGGCATGAGGTTTGCCATTTACGACTGAGATGAGGAGAAACTTATTCACTCAGAGAATTCTTAACCTATGGAATTCCCTGCCGCAGAGAGTTGTTGATGCCACTTCTTTGGATATATTCAAGAGGGAGGTAGATATCGCGCTTACAGCAAAGGGGATCAAGGGGTATGGAGAGAAAGCAGGAGAGGTGTGTTGAGCGAATGATCAGTCGTGATCTTATTGAATGACGGTCCACTCACGAAGTGCAGATTGGCCTAATCCTGCACTTATTTTCTGTTTCTATATTTCTATGTTCAACTGCTCCCAGTGTGGGAAGGGAGGTACTTATTAGAGCTCTCTGCTGAAACACACACCGAGCAGTTCACAAGAGACTCCACCTGTTTACTTCTGATGTTAGTGCTAGTTTTAATCACATCCAGGTATGAACTGTACCTGAGATGTGGTTAATATTCTGGATATTTTTCAAATAAAGGAAAGAGTGATGGGCTTTTTAAGTGCTTACTTCCAATACTGTAATTTAATAAGTATGTCGTCAATACAACCGAAAATAAGATTCGTTCTTCTGGCCGGACGTTGCAATTAGAGTACTCTGTGAAAGAGCAGAGCTATCACGATCTGATCAGTAGTACCACCTGCTTCCAGCAGATGGGGATGTCCCACAATTTAATTCCAACTGGAGGGCGCGGAAATGTCCCCGAGAAAAGTATGTGTGAGGAGAGCTCATTGTCAGATTATGAGCATACAGCTCCCCACAGGGACATCACACACTGCACCCTTCCTGGGGCAGCTCTGGGTCAGACACTGTACATCCTGCACCCACAGGGACATCACACACTGCATCCTTCCTGGGGCAGCTCTGGGTCAGATACTGCACATAATGCACCCACATGGACATCACACACTGCCCCTCCCTGGGGCAGCTCTGGGTCAGACACTGTACATACTGCACCCACAGGGACATCACACACTGCCCCTCCGTGAGGCTGGTCAGCGTCAGACACTGTACATACTGCACCCACAGGGACATCACACACTGAACCCTCCCTGGGGCAGCTCTTGGTCAGACACTGCACATACTGCACCCACAGGGACATCACACACTGAACCCTACCTGGGGCAGCTCTGGGTCAGACACTGTACATACTGCACCCACAGGGACATCACACACTGTACCCTCCCTGGGGAGCTCAGTGTCAGACACTGTACATACTGCACCCCACAGGGACATCACACTGTGCACCATCCCTGGGGCAGCTCTGGGTCAGACAGTGACATACTGCACCCACAGGGACATCACGCAAAGCATCCTCCCTGGGCCAGCTCTTGGTCAGACACTGTACATACTGCAGCCACAAGGACATCACACACTGCACCATCGCTGGGGCAGCTCTGGGTCAGACATGTACATACTGCACCCACAGGGATATCAAACACTGCCCCTCCGTGGGGCTGGTCAGCTTCAGACACTGTACATACTGCAGCCACAGGGACATCACACACTGCACCCTCCCTGGGGCAGCTATTGGTCAGACACTGTACATACTGCACCCACAGGGACATCACACACTGTACGCTCCCTGGGGCAGCTCAGGTTCAGAGACTGTACATACTGCACCCACAGGGATATCACACACTGTACCCTCCCTGGGGCAGCTCAGGGTCAGATTCTGTACATACTGCACCCACAGGGACATCACACACTGCACCCTCCCTGGGACAGCTCTTGTTCAGACAGTGTAACTGCTGCACCCACAGGGACATCACACACTGCCCCTCCCTGGGGCAGCTCAGGGTCAGACACTGTACATAAAGCACCCACAGGGACATCACATACTGCACCCTCCCTGGGGCAGCTCTTGGCCAGACACAGTACATACTGCACCCACAGGGACATCACACACTGCACCCAACCTAGGGCAGCTCAGGGTCAGACACTGTACATACTGCACCCACAGGGACACCACACACTGCACCCTCCCTGGGGCAGCTCTGGTTCAGACACTGTACATACTGCACCCACAGGGCTATCAAACACTGCCCCTCCGTGTGGCTGGTCAGCATCAGACACTGTACATACTGCACCCACAGGGACATCACACACTACACCCTCCCTGGGGCAGCTATTGGTCAGACACTGTACATACTGCACCCACAGGGACATCACACACTGCACACCCCCTGGGGCAGCTCAGGGTCAGACACTGTACATACTGCACCCACAGGGACATCACACACTGCACTCACCCTGGGGCAGCTCAGGGTCAGACAGTGACATACTGCACTCACAGGGACATCACGCACAGCACCCTCCCTGGGGCAGCTCTGGGTCAGACACTATACATACTGCACCCACAGGGACATCACACACTGCCCCTCCGTGGGGCTGGTCAGCGTCAGACACTGTCCATACTGCACCCACAGGGACATCACACACTGAACCCTCCCTGGGGCAGCTCTGGGTCAGACACTGTACATACTGCACCCACAGGGACATCACACACTGTACCCTCTCTGGGGCAGCTCAGGGTCAGACACTGTACATACTGCACCCCACAGGGACATCACACTCTGCACCCTCCCTGGCGCAACTCTGGGTCAGACACTGTAAATACTGCACCCACAGGGACATCACACACTGCACTCTCTCTGGGGCAGCTCAGGGTCAGACACTGTACATACTGCACCCACAGGGACATCACACACTGCACTCACCCTGGGGCAGCTCAGGGTCGGACAGTGACATACTGCACCCACAGGGACATCACGCACAGCATCCTCCCTGGGCCAGCTCTTGGTCAGACACTGTTCATACTGCACCCACAGGGACATCACATACTGCCCCTCCCTGGGGCAGCTCAGGGTCAGACACTGTACATACTGCACCCACAGGGAGATCACACACAGCACCCTCCCTGGGGCAGCTCTTGGTAAGACACATACATACTGCACCCAAAGAGACTTCACACACTGCACTCTCCCTGGGGCAGCTCTGGGTCAGACAGTGACATACTGCACCCACAGGGATATCAAACACTGCCACTCCGTGGGGCAGCTCTGGCTCAGACACTGTACATACTGCACCCACAGGGACATCACACACTGCACCCACCCGAGGGCAGCTCAGGGTCAAACATTGTGCATACTGCACCCACAGGGACATCACACACTGCACCCACTCGAGGGCAGCTCAGGGTTAGACACTGTACATACTGCAGCCACAGGGACATCACACACTGCACCATCGCTGGGGCAGCTCTGGGTCAGACATGTACATACTGTACCCACAGGGATATCAAACACTGCCCCTCCGTGGGGCTGGTCAGCTTCAGACACTGTACATACTGCACCCACAGGGACATCACACACTGCACCCTCCCTGGGGCAGCTATTGGTCAGACACTGTACATACTGCACCCACAGGGACATCACACACTGTACGCTCCCTGGGGCAGCTCAGGTTCAGAGACTGTACATACTGCACCAACAGGGACATCACACACTGTACCCTCCCTGCGGCAGCTCAGGGTCAGACACTGTACATACTGCACCCACAGGGACATCACACACTGCACCCTCCCTGGGACAGCTCTTGTTCAGACAGTGTACCTACTGCACCCACAGGGACATCACACACTGCCCCTCCCTGGGGCGGCTCAGGGTCAGACACAGTACATACAGCACCCACAGGGACATCACATACTGCACCCTCCCTGGGGCAGCTCTTGGTCAGACACAGTACATACTGCACCCACAGGGACATCACACACTGCACCCACCCTGGGGCAGCTCAGGGTCAGACACTGTACATACTGCACCCACAGGGACACCACACACTGCACCCTCCCTGGGGCAGCTCTGGGTCAGACACTGTACATACTACACCCACAGGGACATCACACACTGCACCCTCCCTGGGGCAGCTCTGGGTCAGACACTGTACATACTGCACCCACAGGGCTATCAAACACTGCCCCTCCGTGGGGCTGGTCAGCGTCAGACACTGTACATACTGCACCCACAGGGACATCACACACTGCACCCTCCCTGGGGCAGCTATTGTTCAGACACTGTACATACTGCACCCACAGGGACATCACACACTGCACTCCCCCTGGGGCAGCTCAGGGTCAGACACTGTACATACTGCACCCACAGGGACATCACACACTGCACTCACCCTGGGGCAGCTCAGGGTCAGACAGTGACATACTGCACCCACAGGGACATCACGCACAGCACACTCCCTGGGCCAGCTCTTGGTCAGAGACTGTACATACTGCACCCACAGGGACATCACACACTGCCCCTTCCTGGTGCAGCTCAGGGTCAGACACTGTACATACTGCACCCACAGGGAGATCACACACAGCACCCTCCCTGGGGCAGCTCTTGGTAAGACACAGTACATACTGCACCGAAAGGGACTTCACACACTGCACCCTCCCTGGGGCAGCTCTTGGTCAGACACTGTACATACTGCACCCAAAGGGACATCACACACTGCACCCTCCCTGGGGCTGGTCAGGGTCAGACACTGTCCATACTGCACCCACAGGGACATCACACACTGCACCATCCCTGGGGCAGCTCTGGGTCAGACAGTGTACATACTGCACCCACAGGGATATCAAACACTGTTCCTCCGTGGGGCTGGTCAGCGTCAGACACAGTACATACTGCACCCACAGGGACATCACACACTGCACCCTCCCTGGGGCAGCTATTGGTCAGACACTGTACATACTGCAGCCACAGGGACATCACACACTGTACGCTCCCTGGGGCAGCTCAGGTTCAGAGACTGTACATACTGCACCCGCAGGGATATCACACACTGTACCCTCCCTGGGGCAGCTATTGGTCAGACACTGTACATACTGCACCCACAGGGACATCAGACACTGCACCCTCCCTGGGACAGCTCCTGGTCAGACAGTGACATGCTGCACCCACAGGGACATCACACACTGCACCCTCCCTGGGGCAGCTCAGGGTCAGACACTGTACATACTGCACCCACAGGGACATCACGTACAGCACACTCCCTGGGACAGCTCTTGGTCAGTCAGTAACATACTGCACCCACAGGGACATCACACACTGCACCCTCCCTGGGGCAGCTCAGGGTCAGACACTGAACATACAGCACCCACAGGGACATCACATACAGCACCCTCCCTGGGGCAGCTCTTGGCCAGACACAGTACATACTGCACCCACAGGGACATCACACACTGCACACTCACTAGGGCAGCTCAGGGTCAGACACTGTACATACTGCACCCACAGGGACATCACACACTGCACCATCCCGTGGGCAGCTCTGGGTCAGACACTGTACATTCTGCACCCACAGGGATATCACACACTGCACCCTCCGTGGGGCTGGTCAGCGTCAGACACTGTACATACTGCACCCACAGGGACATCACACACTGCACCATCCCTGGGGCAGCTCAGGGTCAGACACTGTACATACTGCACCCACAGGGACATCACACACTGCACCAACCCTGGGGCAGCTCTGGGTCAGACAGTGACATACTGCACCCACAGGGATATCAAACACTGCCCCTCCGTGGGGCTGGTCAGCTTCAGACACTGTACATACTGCACCCACAGGGACATCACACACTGCACCCTCCCTGCGGCAGCTATTGGTCAGACACTGTACATACTGCATCCACAGGGACATCACACACTGTACGCTCCCTGGGGCAGCTCAGGTTCAGAGACTGTACATACTGCCCCAACAGGGACATCACAAACTGTACCCTCCCTGGGGAAGCTCAGGTTCAGACAGTGTACCTACTGCACCCACAGGGACATCACACACTGCTCCTCCCTGGGGCAGCTCAGGTCAGGCACTGTACATACAGCACCCACAGGGACATCACATACTGCACCCTCCCTGGGGCAGCTCTTGGCCAGACACAGTACATACTGCACCCACAGGGACATCACACACTGCACCCACCCTAGGGCAGCTCAGGGTCAGACACTGTACATACTGCACCCACAGGGACACCACACACTGCACCCTCCCTGGGGCAGCTCTGGGTCAGACACTGTACATACTACACCCACAGGGACATCACACACTGCACCCTCCCTGGGGCAGCTCTGGGTCAGACACTGTACATACTGCACCCACAGGGCTATCAAACACTGCCCCTCCGTGGGGCTGGTCAGCGTCAGACACTGTACATACTGCACCCACAGGGACATCACACACTGCACCCTCCCTGGGACAACTCTTGTTCAGACAGTGTAACTGCTGCACCCACAGGGACATCACACACTGCCCCTCCCTGGGGCAGCTCAGGGTCAGACACTGTACATAAAGCACCCACAGGGACATCACATACTGCACCCTCCCTGGGGCAGATCTTGGCCAGACACAGTACATACTGCACCCACAGGGACATCACACACTGCACCCACCCTAGGGCAGCTCAGGGTCAGACACTGTACATACTGCACCCACAGGGACACCACACACTGCACCCTCCCTGGGGCAGCTCTGGTTCAGACACTGTACATACTGCACCCACAGGGCTATCAAACACTGCCCCTCCGTGTGGCTGGTCAGCGTCAGACACTGTACATACTGCACCCACAGGGACATCACACACTGCACCCTCCCTGGGGCAGCTATTGGTCAGACACTGTACATACTGCACCCACAGGGACATCACACACTGCACACCCCCTGGGGCAGCTCAGGGTCAGACACTGTACATACTGCACCCACAGGGGCATCACACACTGTACCCTCTCTGGGGCAGCTCAGGGTCAGACACTGTACATACTGCACCCCACAGGGACATCACACTCTGCACCCTCCCTGGTGCAACTCTGGGTCAGACACTGTAAATACTGCACCCACAGGGACATCACACACTGCACTCTCCCTGGGGCAGCTCAGGGTCAGACACTGTACATACTGCACCCACAGGGACATCACACACTGCACTCACCCTGGGGCAGCTCAGGGTCGGACAGTGACATACTGCACCCACAGGGACATCACGCACAGCATCCTCCCTGGGCCAGCTCTTGGTCAGACACTGTTCATACTGCACCCACAGGGACATCACATACTGCCCCTCCCCGGGGCAGCTCAGGGTCAGACACTGTACATACTGCACCCACAGGGAGATCACACACAGCACCCTCCCTGGGGCAGCTCTTGGTAAGACACATACATACTGCACCCAAAGAGACTTCACACACTGCACCCACCCTGGGGCAGCTCTGGGTCAGACAGTGACAAACTGCACCCACAGGGATATCAAACACTGCCACTCCGTGGGGCAGCTCTGGGTCAGACACTGTACATACTGCACCCACAGGGACATCTCACACTGCACCCACCCTAGGGCAGCTCAGGGTCAAAAACTGTGCATACTGCACCCACAGGGAAATCACACACTGCACCCACTCTAGGGCAGCTCAGGGTTAGACACTGTACATACTGCAGCCACAGGGACATCACACACTACACCATCGCTGGGGCAGCTCTGGGTCATACATGTACATACTGCACCCACAGGGATATCAAACACTGCCCCTCCGTGGGGCTGGTCAGCTTCAGACACTGTACATACTGCACCCACAGGGACATCACACACTGCACCCTCCCTGGGGCAGCTATTGGTCAGACACTGTACATACTGCACCCACAGGGACATCACACACTGTACGCTCCCTGGGGCAGCTCAGGTTCAGAGACGGTACATACTGCACCAACAGGGACATCACACACTGTACCCTCCCTGGGGCAGCTCAGGGTCAGACACTGTACATACTGCACCCACAGGGACATCACACACTGCACCCTCCCTGGGACAGCTCTTGTTCAGACAGTGTACCTACTGCACCCACAGGGACATCACACACTGCCCCTCCCTGGGGCAGCTCTGGGTCAGACACAGTACATACAGCACCCAGAGGGACATCACATACTGCACCCTCCCTGGGACAGCTCTTGGCCAGACACAGTACATACTGCACCCACAGGGACATCACACACTGCACCCACCCTAGGTCAGCTCAGGGTCAGACACTGTACATACTGCACCCACAGGGACACCACACACTGCACCCTCCCTGGGGCAGCTCAGGGTCAGACACTGTACATACTGCACCCACAGGGACATCACACACTGCACTCCCCCTGGGGCAGCTCAGGGTCAGACACTGTACATACTGCACCCACAGGGACATTACACACTGCACTCACCCTGGGGCAGCTCAGGGTCAGACAGTGACATACTGCACCCACAGGGACATCACGCACAGCACACTCCCTGGGCCAGCTCTTGGTCAGAGACTGTACATACTGCACCCACAGGGACATCACACACTGTCCCTCCCTGGTGCAGCTCAGGGTCAGACACTGTACATACTGCACCCACAGGGAGATCACACACAGCACCCTCCCTGGGGCAGCTCTTGGTAAGACACAGTACATACTGCACCCAAAGGGACTTCACACACTGCACCCTCCCTGGGGCAGCTCTTGGACAGACACTGTACATACTGCACCCAAAGGGACATCACACACTGCACCCTCCCTGGGGCTGGTCAGGGTCAGACACTGTCCATACTGCACCCACAGGGACATCACACACTGCACCATCCCTGGGGCAGCTCTGGGTCAGACAGTGTACATACTGCACCCACAGGGATATCAAACACTGTTCCTCCGTGGGGCTGGTCAGCGTCAGACACTGTACATACTGCACCCACAGGGACATCACACACTGTACGCTCCCTGGGGCAGCTCAGGTTCCGAGACTGTACATACTGCACCCGCAGGGATATCACACACTGTACCCTCCCTGGGGCAGCTATTGGTCAGACACTGTACATACTGCACCCACAGGGACAGCATTCACTGCACCCTCCCTGGGCCAGCTCAGGTTCAGACAGTGACATACTGCACCCACAGGGACATCACGCACAGCACCCACCCTGGGAAAGCTCCTGGTCAGACAGTGACATGCTGCACCCACAGGGACATCACACACTGCACCCTCCCTGGGGCAGCTCAGGGTCAGACACTGTACATACTGCACCCACAGGGACATCTCGCACAGCACACTCCCTGGGACAGCTCTTGGTCAGTCAGTGACATACTGCACCCACAGGGACATCACACACTGCACCCTCCCTGGGACAGCTCTTGGTCAGACACTGTACCTACTGCACCCAAAGGGACATCACACACTGCACCCTCACTAGGGCAGCTCAGGGTCAGACACTGTACATACTGCACCCACAGGGACATCACACACTGCACCATCCCGGGGGCAGCTCTGGGTCAGACACTGTACATACGGCACCCATAGGGATATCACACACTGCACCCTCCGTGGGGCTGGTCAGCGTCAGACACTGTACATACTGCACCCACAGGGACATCACACACTGCACCCTCCCTGGGGCAGCTCAGGGTCAGACACTGTACATACAGCACCCACAGGGACATCACACACTGCACCAACCCTGGGGCAGCTCTGGGTCAGACAGTGACATACTGCACCCACAGGGATATCAAACACTGCCCCTCCGTGGGGCTGGTCAGCTTCAGACACTGTACATACTGCACCCACAGGGACATCACACACTGCACCCTCCCTGCGGCAGCTATTGGTCAGACACTGTACATACTGCACCCACAGGGACATCACACACTGTACGCTCCCTGGGGCAGCTCAGGTTCAGAGACTGTACATACTGCACCAACAGGGACGTCACAAACTGTACCCTCCCTGGGGCAGCTCAGGGTCAGACACTGTACATACTGCACCCAAAGGGACATCACACACTGCACCCTCCCTGGGACAGCTCTTGTTCAGACAGTTTACGTACTGCACCCACAGGGACATCACACACTGCTCCTCCCTGGGGCAGCTCAGGGTCAGACACTGTACATACAGCACCCACAGGGACATCACATACTGCACCCTCCCTGGGGCAGCTCTTGGCCAGACACAGTACATACTGCACCCACAGGGACATCACACACTGCACCCACCCTAGGGCAGCTCAGGGTCAGACACTGTACATACTGCACCCACAGGGACACCACACACTGCACCCTCCCTGGGGCAGCTCTGGGTCAGACACTGTACATACTACACCCACAGGGACATCACACACTGCACCCTCCCTGGGGCAGCTCTGGGTCAGACACTGTACATACTGCACCCACAGGGCTATCAAACACTGCCCCTCCGTGGGGCTGGTCAGCGTCAGACACTGTACATACTGCACCCACAGGGACATCACACACTGCACCCTCCCTGGGGCAGCTTTTGGTCAGACACTGTACATACTGCACCCACAGGGACATCACACACTGCACTCCCCCTGGGGCAGCTCAGGTTCAGACACTGTACATACTGCACCCACAGGGACATCACACACTGCACTCACCCTGGGGCAGCTCAGGGTCAGACAGTGACATACTGCACCCACAGGGACATCACGCACAGCACACTCCCTGGGCCAGCTCTTGGTCAGAGACTGTACATACTGCACCCACAGGGACATCACACACTGCCCCTCCCTGGTGCAGCTCAGGGTCAGACACTGTACATACTGCACCCACAGGGAGATCACACACAGCACCCTCCCTGGGGCAGCTCTTGGTAAGACACAGTACATACTGCACCCAAAGGGACTTCACACACTGCACCCTCCCTGGGTCAGCTCTTGGTCAGACACTGTACATACTGCACCCAAAGGGACATCACACACTGTACCCTCCCTGGGGCAGCTCTGGGTCAGACATTGTACATACTGCACCCACAGGGACATCACACACTGCACCCACCCGAGGGCAGCTCAGGGTCAAACACTGTGCATACTGCACCCACAGGGACATCACACACTGCACACTCCCTGGGGCAGCTATTGGTCAGACACTGTATATACTGCACCCACAGGGACATCACACACTGCAGCATCCCTGGGGCAGCTCTGGGTCAGAGACTGTACATATTGCACCCACAGGGACATCACACACTGCACCCTCCCTGGGGCAGCTCTGTGTCAGACACTGTACATATTGCACCCACAGGGACATCACACACTGCTCCCTCCCTGGGGCAGCTCAGAGTCTGACAGTGACATACTGCACCCACAGGGACATCAAAAACTGCCCCTCCCTGGGGAAGCTGAGGGTCAGGCACTGAATAGACTGCACCCACAGGGACATCACACACTGCACCCTCCCTGGGGCAGTTCAGAGTCTGACAGTGACATACTGCACCCACAGGGACATCAAAAACTGCCCCTCCCTGGGGCAGCTCAGAGTCTGACAGTGACATATTGCACCCACAGGGAAATCACAAACTGCACCCTCCCTGGGGCAGCTCAGAGTCTGACAGTGACATACTGCACTCACAGGAACATCACACACTGCACCCCCCCAGAGGCAGCTCTGGGTCAGACAGTGACATACTGCACCCACAGAGACATCAGATACTGCCCCGCCCTGGGGCAGCTCTTGGTCAGACACTGAACATACAGCACCACACAGGGACATCACACACTGCCCCTTCCTGGGGCAGCTCAGGGTCAGACACTGTACATACTGCACCCACAGGGAGATCACACACAGCACCCTCCCTGGGGCATCTCTTGGTAAGACACAGTACATACTGCACCCAAAGGGACTTCACACACTGCACCCTCCCTGAGGAAGCTCTTGGTCAGACACTGTACATACTGCACTCACAGGGAGATCACACACAGCACCCTCCCTGGGACAGCTCTTGGTAAGACACAGTACATACTGCACCCAAAGGGACTTCACACACTGCACCCTCGCTGGGGAAGCTCAGGGTCAGACACTGTACATACTGCAACCACAGGGACATCACACACTGCACCCACCCTAGGGCAGCTCAGGGTCAGACACTGTACATACTGCACCCACAGGGACATCACACACTGCACCCTCCCTGGGGCAGCTCTGGGTCAGACACTGTACATACTGCACCCACAGGGACATCACACACTGCACCCTCCCTGGGGCTGGTCAGGGTCAGACACTGTACATACTGCACCCACAGGGACATCACACACTGCACCATCCCTGGGGCAGCTCTGGGTCAGACACTGTACATACTGCACCCACTGGGATATCAAATACTGCCCCTCCGTGGGGCTGGTCAGCGTCATCACTGTACATACTGCACCCACAGGGACATCACACACTGCACCCTCCCTGGGCCAGCTCAGGTTCAGGGAGTGACATACTGCACCCACAGGGACATCACGCACAGCACCCTCCCTGGGGCAGTTCTTGGTCAGACAGTGACATACGGCACCCACAGGGACATCAAAAACTGCCCCTCCCTGGGGAAGCTGAGGGTCAGACACTGAATAGACTGCACCCACAGGGACATCACACTCTGCAACCTCCCTGGGGCAGCTCAGAGTCTGACAGTGACATATTGCACCCACAGGGAAATCACAAACTGCACCCTCCCTGGGGCAGCTCAGAGTCTGACAGTGACATACTGCACTCACAGGAACATCACACACTGCACCCTCCCAGGGGCAGCTCTGGGTCAGACAGTGAAATACTGCACCCACAGAGACATCAGACACTGCCCCTCCCTGGGGCAGCTCTTGGTCAGACACTGAACATACAGCACCACACAGGGACATCACACACTGCCCCTCCCTGGGGCAGCTCAGGGTCAGACACTGTACATACTGCACCCACAGGGAGATCACACACAGCACCCTCCCTGGGGCAGCTCTTGGTAAGACACAGTACATACTGCACCCAAAGGGACTTCACACACTGCATCCTCCCTGGGGAAGCTCTTGGTCAGACACTGTCCATACTGCACCCACAGGGAGATCACACACAGCACCCTCCCTGGGGCAGCTCTTGGTAAGACACAGTACATACTGCACCCAAAGGGACTTCACACACTGCACCCTCCCTGGGGAAGCTCAGGGTCAGACACTGTACATACTGCACCCACAGGGAGTTCACACACTGCACCCACCCTAGGGCAGCTCAGAGTCAGACACTGTACATACTGCAACCACAGGGAGATCACACACTGCACCCACCCTAGGGCAGCTCAGAGTCAGACACTGTACATACTGCACCCACAGGGACATCACACACTGCACCCTCCCTGGGGAAGCTCAGAGTCAGACAATGTACATACTGCACCCAAAGGGACTTCACACACTGCACCCTCCCTGGGGAAGCTCAGGGTCAGACACTGTACATACTGCACCCACAGGGACATCACACACTGCACCCTCCCTGGGGCTGGTCAGGGTCAGACACTGTACATACTGCACCCACAGCAAAATCACACACTGCACCATCCCTGGGGCAGCTCTGGGTCAGACACTGTAAATACTGCACCCACAGGGATATCAAATACTGCCCCTCCGTGGGGCTGGTCAGCGTCATCACTGTACATAATGCACCCACAGGGACATCACACACTGCACCCTCCCTGGGGCAGCTCTGGGTCAGACACTTTACATACTGCACCCACAGGGATATCAAACACTGCCCCTCCGTGGGGCTGGTCAGCGTCAGACACTGTACAAACTGCACCCACAGGGACATCACACACTGCACCCTCCCTGGGGCTGGTCAGGGTCAGACACTGTACATACTGCACCCACAGGGACATCACACACTGCAGCATCCCTGGGGCAGCTCTGGGTCAGACACTGTACATACTGCACCCACAGGGATATCAAATACTGCCCCTCCGTGGGGCTGGTCAGCGTCATCACTGTACATACTGCACCCACAGGGACATCACACACTGCACCCTCCCTGGGCCAGCTCAGGTTCAGAGAGTGACATACTGCACCCACAGGGACATCACACACTGCATCCTCCCTGGGGCAGCTCAGGGTCAGACAGTGACATACTGCACCCACAGGGACATCACACACTGCACCATCCCTGGGGCAGCTCTGGGTCAGACACTGTACATACTGCACCCAAAGGGACTTCACAAACTGCACCCTCCCTGGCGAACTCTTGGTCAGACACTGTACATACTGCACCCACAGGGAGATCACACACAGCACCCTCCCTGGGGCAGCTCTTGGTAAGACACAGTACATACTGCACCCAAAGGGACTTCACACACTGCACCCTCCCTGGGGAAGCTCAGGGTCAGACACTGTACATACTGCAACCACAGGGACATCACACACTGCACCCACCCTAGGGCAGCTCAGGGTCAGACACTGTACATACTGCACCCACAGGGACATCACACACTGCACCCTCCCTGGGGCAGCTCTGGGTCAGACACTGTACATACTGCACCCACAGGGATATCAAAATCTGCCCCTCCGTGGGGCTGGTCAGCGTCAGTCACTGTACATACTGCACCCACAGGGACATCACACACTGCACCCTCCCTGGGCCAGCTCAGGTTCAGAGAGTGACAGACTGCACCCACAGGGACATCACGCACAGCACCCTCCCTGGGACAGCTCTTGGTCAGACAGTGACATACTGCACCCACAGGGACATCACACACTGCATCCTCCCTGGGGCAGCTCAGGGTCAGACAGTGACATACTGCACGCACAGGTGCATCACACACTGCACCCTCCCTGGGGCAGCTCTTGCTAAGACACAGTACATACTGCACCCAAAGGGACTTCACACACTGCACCCTCCCTGGGGCAGCTCTTGCTAAGACACAGTGCATACTGCACCCAAAAGGACTTCACACACTGCACCCTCCCTGGGGCAGCTCTTGGTCAGACACTGTACATACTGCACCCACAGGGACATCACACACTGTACCCTCCCTGGGGCAGCTCTGGGTCAGACATGTAAATACTGCACCCACAGGGATATCAAACACTGCCCCTCCATGGGGCAGCTCTGGGTCAGACACTGTACATACTGCAACCACAGGGACATCACACACTGCACCCACCCTAGGACAGCTCAGGGCCAGACACTGTACATACTGCACCCACAGGGACATCAAACACTGCACCCTCCCTGGGGCAGCTCTGGGTCAGACACTGTACATACTACACCCACAGGGACATCACACACTGCACCCTCCCTGGGGCTAGTCAGGGTCAGACACTGTACATACTGCACCCACAGGGACATCACATACAGCACCCTTCCTGGGGCAGCTCTTGGCGAGACACAGTACATACTGCACCCACAGGGACATCACACAATGCACCCACCCGAGGGCAGCTCAGGGTCAGACACTGTACATACTGCATCCACAGGGACATCACACACTGCACCCTCCCTGGGGCAGCTCTGGGTCAGACACTGTACATACTGCACCTAAAGGGACTTCACACACTGCACCCTCCCTGGGGAAGCTCAGGGTCAGACACTGTACATACTGCAACCACAGGGACATCACACACTGCACCCACCCTAGGGCAGCTCAGGGTCAGACACTGTACATACTGCACCCACAGGGACATCACACACTGCACCCTCCCTGGGGCAGCTCTGGGTCAGACACTGTACATACAGCACCCACAGGGACATCACACACTGCACCCTCCCTGGGGCTGGTCAGGGTCAGACACTGTACATACTGCACCCACAGGGACATCACACACTGCACCATCCCTGGGGCAGCTCTGGGTCAGACACTGTACATACTGCACCCACAGGGATATCAAATACTGCCCCTCCGTGGGCTGGTCAGCGTCATCACTGTACATACTGCACCCACAGGGACATCACACACTGCACCCTCCCTGGGCCAGCTCAGGTTCAGAGAGTGACATACTGCACCCACAGGGACATCACGCACAGCACCCTCCCTGGGACAGCTCTTGGTCAGACAGTGACATACTGCACCCACAGGGACATCACACACTGCACCATCCCTGGGGCAGCTCTGGGTCAGACACTGTACATACTGCACCCACAGGGATATCAAACACTGCCCCTCCGTGGGGCTGGTCAGCGTCAGTCACTGCACATACTGCACCCACAGGGACATCACACACTGCACCCTCCCTGGGGCAGCTCTGGGTCAGACACTGTACATACTGCACCCACAGGGACATCACACACTGCACCCTCCCTGGGGCTGGTCAGTGTCAGACACTGTACATACTGCACCCACAGGGACATCACACACTGCAACATCCCTGGTGCAGCTCTGGGTCAGACACAGTACATACTGCACCCACAGGGATATCAAATACTGCCCCTCCGTGGGGCTGGTCAGCGTCATCACTGGTCATACTGCACCCACAGGGACATCACACACTGCACCCTCCCTGGGCCAGCTCAGGTTCAGAGAGTGACATACTGCACCCACAGGGACATCACACACTGCATCCACCCTGGGGCTGCTCAGGGTCAGACAGTGACATACTGCACCCACAGGGACATCACACACTGCACCATCCCTGGGGCAGCTCTGGGTCAGACACTGTACATACTGCAGCCACAGGGATATCAAAATCTGCCCCTCCGTGGGGCTGGTCAGCGTCAGTCACTGTACATAGTGCACCCACAGGGACATCACACACTGCACCCTCCCTGGGCCAGCTCAGGTTCAGAGAGTGACAGACTGCACCCACAGGGACATCACGCACAGCACCCTCCCTGGGACAGCTCTTGGTCAGACAGTGACATACTGCACCCACAGGGACATCACACACTGCATCCTCCCTGGGGTAGCTCAGGGTCAGACAGTGACATACTGCACGCACAGGTGCATCACACACTGCACCCTCCCTGTGCAGCTCTTGATCAGACACTGTACCTACTGCACCCACAGGGACATCACACACGGCACCATCCCGGGTGCAGCTCTGGGTCAGACACTGTACATACTGCACCCACAGGGACATCACAAACTGCACCATCTCGGGGGCAGCTCAAGGTCAGACACTGTACATACAGCACCCACAGGGACATCACATACAGCACCCTTCCTGGGGCAGCTCTTGGTGAGACACAGTACATACTGCACCCACAGGGACATCACACACTGCACCATCCCTGGGGCAGCTCTGGGTCAGACAGTGACATACTGCACCCACAGGGATATCAAACACTGCCCCTCCGTGGGGCTGGTCAGCGTCAGACACTGTACATACTGCACCCACAGGGACATCACACACTGCACCCTCCCTGGTGCAGCTATTGGTCAGACACTGTATATACTGCACCCACAGGGACATCACACACTGTACCCTCCCTGGGGCAGCTCAGGGTCAGAGACTGCACATACTGCACCCACAGGGACATCACACACTGCACCTTCCCTAGGGCAGCTCTGTTTCAGACACTGTACATACTGCACCCACAGGGACATCACACACTGCACCCTCCCTGGGGCAGCTCAGGGTCAGACACTGTACATACTGCACCCACAGGGACATCACACACTGCACTTTCCCTGGGGCAGCTCTTGGTCAGACACTGTACATACTGCACCCACAGATACATCACACACTGCACTTTCCCCGGTGCAGCTCTGGGTCAGACACTGCAACCCACAGGGACATCACACACTGCACCCTCCCCGGTGCAGCTCTGGGTCAGACACTGCACCCCACAGGGACATCACACACTGCACCCTCCCTGGGGCAGCTCTGGGTCAGACACTGTACATACTGCACCCACAGAGATATCACACACTGAACCCTCCCGAGGGCAGCTCAGGGTCAGACACTGTACAAACTGCACACACAGGGACTTCACACACTGCACCCTCCTTGGGACAGCTCAGGGTCAGACACTGTACATACTGCACCCACAGGGACATCACACACTGCACCATCCCTGGGGCAGCTCTGGGTCAGACACTGTACATACTGCACCCACTGGGATATCAAATACTGCCCCTCCGTGGGGCTGGTCAGCGTCATCACTGTACATACTGCACCCACAGGGACATCACACACTGCACCCTCCCTGGGCCAGCTCAGGTTCAGAGAGTGACATACTGCACCCACAGGGACATCACGCACAGCACCCTCCCTGGGGCAGTTCTTGGTCAGACAGTGACATACGGCACCCACAGGGACATCAAAAACTGCCCCTCCCTGGGGAAGCTGAGGGTCAGACACTGAATAGACTGCACCCACAGGGACATCACACACTGCCACTTCCTGGGGCAGCTCAGGGTCAGACACTGTACATACTGCACCCACAGGGAGATCACACACAGCACCCTCCCTGGGGCATCTCTTGGTAAGACACAGTACATACTGCACCCAAAGGGACTTCACACACTGCACCCTCCCTGAGGAAGCTCTTGGTCAGACACTGTACATACTGCACTCACAGGGAGATCACACACAGCACCCTCCCTGGGACAGCTCTTGGTAAGACACAGTACATACTGCACCCAAAGGGACTTCACACACTGCACCCTCGCTGGGGAAGCTCAGGGTCAGACACTGTACATACTGCAACCACAGGGACATCACACACTGCACCCACCCTAGGGCAGCTCAGGGTCAGACACTGTACATACTGCACCCACAGGGACATCACACACTGCACCCTCCCTGGGGCAGCTCTGGGTCAGACACTGTACATACTGCACCCACAGGGACATCACACACTGCACCCTCCCTGGGGCTGGTCAGGGTCAGACACTGTACATACTGCACCCACAGGGACATCACACACTGCACCATCCCTGGGGCAGCTCTGGGTCAGACACTGTACATACTGCACCCACTGGGATATCAAATACTGCCCCTCCGTGGGGCTGGTCAGCGTCATCACTGTACATACTGCACCCACAGGGACATCACACACTGCACCCTCCCTGGGCCAGCTCAGCTTCAGGGAGTGACATACTGCACCCACAGGGACATCACGCACAGCACCTTCCCTGGGGCAGTTCTTGGTCAGACAGTGACATACGGCACCCACAGGGACATCAAAAACTGCCCCTCCCTGGGGAAGCTGAGGGTCAGACACTGAATAGACTGCACCCACAGGGACATCACACTCTGCAACCTCCCTGGGGCAGCTCAGAGTCTGACAGTGACATACTGCACTCACAGGAACATCACACACTGCACCCTCCCAGGGGCAGCTCTGGGTCAGACAGTGAAATACTGCACCCACAGAGACATCAGACACTGCCCCTCCCTGGGGCAGCTCTTGGTCAGACACTGAACATACAGCACCACACAGGGACATCACACACTGCCCCTCCCTGGGGCAGCTCAGGGTCAGACACTGTACATACTGCACCCACAGGGAGATCACACACAGCACCCTCCCTGGGGCAGCTCTTGGTAAGACACAGTACATACTGCACCCAAAGGGACTTCACACACTGCATCCTCCCTGGGGAAGCTCTTGGTCAGACACTGTCCATACTGCACCCACAGGGAGATCACACACAGCACCCTCCCTGGGGCAGCTCTTGGTAAGACACAGTACATACTGCACCCAAAGGGACTTCACACACTGCACCCTCCCTGGGGAAGCTCAGGGTCAGACACTGTACATACTGCACCCACAGGGAGATCACACACTGCACCCACCCTAGGGCAGCTCAGAGTCAGACACTGTACATACTGCAACCACAGGGAGATCACACACTGCACCCACCCTAGGGCAGCTCAGAGTCAGACACTGTACATACTGCACCCACAGGGACATCACACACTGCACCCTCCCTGGGGAAGCTCAGAGTCAGACAATGTACATACTGCACCCAAAGGGAATTCACACACTGCACCCTCCCTGGGAAAGCTCAGGGTCAGACACTGTACATACTGCACCCACAGGGACATCACACACTGCACCCTCCCTGGGGCTGGTCAGGGTCAGACACTGTACATACTGCACCCACAGCAAAATCACACACTGCACCATCCCTGGGGCAGCTCTGGGTCAGACACTGTAAATACTGCACCCACAGGGATATCAAATACTGCCCCTCCGTGGGGCTGGTCAGCGTCATCACTGTACATACTGCACCCACAGGGACATCACACACTGCACCCTCCCTGGGGCAGCTCTGGGTCAGACACTTTACATACTGCACCCACAGGGATATCAAACACTGCCCCTCCGTGGGGCTGGTCAGCGTCAGTCACTGTACATACTGCACCCACAGGGACATCACACACTGCACCCTCCCTGGGGCAGCTCTGGGTCAGACACTGTACAAACTGCACCCACAGGGACATCACACACTGCACCCTCCCTGGGGCTGGTCAGGGTCAGACACTGTACATACTGCACCCACAGGGATATCAAATACTGCCCCTCCGTGGGGCTGGTCAGCGTCATCACTGTACATACTGCACCCACAGGGACATCACACACTGCACCCTCCCTGGGCCAGCTCAGGTTCAGAGAGTGACATACTGCACCCACAGGGACATCACACACTGCATCCTCCCTGGGGCAGCTCAGGGTCAGACAGTGACATACTGCACCCACAGGGACATCACACACTGCACCATCCCTGGGGCAGCTCTGGGTCAGACACTGTACATACTGCACCCAAAGGGACTTCACACACTGCACCCTCCCTGGCGAACTCTTGGTCAGACACTGTACATACTGCACCCACAGGGAGATCACACACAGCACCCTCCCTGGGGCAGCTCTTGGTAAGACACAGTACATACTGCACCCAAAGGGACTTCACACACTGCACCCTCCCTGGGGAAGCTCAGGGTCAGACACTGTACATACTGCAACCACAGGGACATCACACACTGCACCCACCCTAGGGCAGCTCAGGGTCAGACACTGTACATACTGCACCCACAGGGACATCACACACTGCACCCTCCCTGGGGCAGCTCTGGGTCAGACACTGTACATACTGCACCCACAGGGATATCAAAATCTGCCCCTCCGTGGGGCTGGTCAGCGTCAGTCACAGTACATACTGCACCCACAGGGACATCACACACTGCACCCTCCCTGGGCCAGCTCAGGTTCAGAGAGTGACAGACTGCACCCACAGGGACATCACGCACAGCACCCTCCCTGGGACAGCTCTTGGTCAGACAGTGACATACTGCACCCACAGGGACATCACACACTGCATCCTCCCTGGGGCAGCTCAGGGTCAGACAGTGACATACTGCACGCACAGGTGCATCACACACTGCACCCTCCCTGGGGCAGCTCTTGCTAAGACACAGTACATACTGCACCCAAAGGGACTTCACACACTGCACCCTCCCTGGGGCAGCTCTTGCTAAGACACAGTACATACTGCACCCAAAGGGACTTCACACACTGCACCCTCCCTGGGGCAGCTCTTGGTCAGACACTGTACATACTGCACCCACAGGGACATCACACACTGTACCCTCCCTGGGGCAGCTCTGGGTCAGACATGTAAATACTGCACCCACAGGGATATCAAACACTGCCCCTCCATGGGGCAGCTCTGGGTCAGACACTGTACATACTGCAACCACAGGGACATCACACACTGCACCCACCCTAGGACAGCTCAGGGTCAGACACTGTACATACTGCACCCACAGGGACATCAAACACTGCACCCTCCCTGGGGCAGCTCTGGGTCAGACACTGTACATACTACACCCACAGGGACATCACACACTGCACCCTCCCTGGGGCTAGTCAGGGTCAGACACTGTACATACTGCACCCACAGGGACATCACATACAGCACCCTTCCTGGGGCAGCTCTTGGCGAGACACAGTACATACTGCACCCACAGGGACATCACACACTGCACCCACCCTAGGGCAGCTCAGGGTCAGACACTGTACATACTGCACCCACAGGGACATCACACACTGCACCCTCCCTGGGGCAGCTCTGGGTCAGACACTGTACATACAGCACCCACAGGGACATCACACACTGCACCCTCCCTGGGGCTGGTCAGGGTCAGACACTGTACATACTGCACCCACAGGGACATCACACACTGCACCATCCCTGGGGCAGCTCTGGGTCAGACACTGTACATACTGCACCCACAGGGATATCAAATACTGCCCCTCCGTGGGCTGGTCGGCGTCATCACTGTACATACTGCACCCACAGGGACATCACACACTGCACCCTCCCTGGGCCAGCTCAGGTTCAGAGAGTGACATACTGCACCCACAGGGACATCACGCACAGCACCCTCCCTGGGACAGCTCTTGGTCAGACAGTGACATACTGCACCCACAGGGACATCACACACTGCACCATCCCTGGGGCAGCTCTGGGTCAGACACTGTACATACTGCACCCACAGGGATATCAAACACTGCCCCTCCGTGGGGCTGGTCAGCGTCAGTCACTGCACATACTGCACCCAAAGGGACATCACACACTGCACCCTCCCTGGGGCAGCTCTGGGTCAGACACTGTACATACTGCACCCACAGGGACATCACACACTGCACCCTCCCTGGGGCTGGTCAGTGTCAGACACTGTACATACTGCACCCACAGGGACATCACACACTGCAACATCCCTGGTGCAGCTCTGGGTCAGGCACTGTACATACTGCACCCACAGGGATATCAAATACTGCCCCTCCGTGGGGCTGGTCAGCGTCATCACTGGTCATACTGCACCCACAGGGACATCACACACTGCACCCTCCCTGGGCCAGCTCAGGTTCAGAGAGTGACATACTGCACCCACAGGGACATCACACACTGCATCCACCCTGGGGCTGCTCAGGGTCAGACAGTGACATACTGCACCCACAGGGACATCACACACTGCACCATCCCTGGGGCAGCTCTGGGTCAGACACTGTACATACTGCAGCCACAGGGATATCAAAATCTGCCCCTCCGTGGGGCTGGTCAGCGTCAGTCACTGTACATACTGCACCCACAGGGACATCACACACTGCACCCTCCCTGGGCCAGCTCAGGTTCAGAGAGTGACAGACTGCACCCACAGGGACATCACGCACAGCACCCTCCCTGGGACAGCTCTTGGTCAGACAGTGAAATACTGCACCCACAGGGACATCACACACTGCATCCTCCCTGGGGTAGCTCAGGGTCAGACAGTGACATACTGCACGCACAGGTGCATCACACACTGCACCCTCCCTGTGCAGCTCTTGATCAGACACTGTACCTACTGCACCCACAGGGACATCACACACGGCACCATCCCGTGTGCAGCTCTGGGTCAGACACTGTACATACTGCACCCACAGGGACATCACAAACTGCACCATCTCGGGGGCAGCTCAAGGTCAGACACTGTACATACAGCACCCACAGGGACATCACATACAGCACCCTTCCTGGGGCAGCTCTTGGTGAGACACAGTACATACTGCACCCACAGGGACATCACACACTGCACCCTCTCTGGGGCAGCTCAGGGTCAGACACTGTACATACTGCACCCACAGGGACATCACACACTGCACCATCCCTGGGGCAGCTCTGGGTCAGACAGTGACATACTGCACCCACAGGGATATCAAACACTGCCCCTCCGTGGGGCTGGTCAGCGTCAGACACTGTACATACTGCACCCACAGGGACATCACACACTGCACACTCCCTGGTGCAGCTATTGGTCAGACACTGTATATACTGCACCCACAGGGACATCACACACTGTACCCTCCCTGGGGCAGCTCAGGGTCAGAGACTGCACATACTGCACCCACAGGGACATCACACACTGCACCTTCCCTAGGGCAGCTCTGTTTCAGACACTGTACATACTGCACCCACAGGGACATCACACACTGCACCCACCCTGGGGCAGCTCAGGGTCAGACACTGTACATACTGCACCCAGAGGGACATCACACACTGCACTTTCCCTGGGGCAGCTCTTGGTCAGACACTGCACCCCACAGGGACATCACACACTGCACCCTCCCTGGGGCAGCTCTGGGTCAGACACTGTACATACTGCACCCACAGAGATATCACACACTGAACACTCCCGAGGGCAGCTCAGGGTCAGACACTGTACAAACTGCACACACAGGGACTTCACACACTGCACCCTCCTTGGGACAGCTCAGGGTCAGACACTGTACATACTGCACCCACAGGGACATCACACACTGCACCATCCCTGGGGCAGCTCTGGGTCAGACACTGTACATACTGCACCCACTGGGATATCAAATACTGCCCCTCCTTGGGGTTGGTCAGCGTCATCACTGTACATACTGCACCCACAGGGACATCACACACTGCACCCTCCCTGGGCCAGCTCAGGTTCAGAGAGTGACATACTGCACCCACAGGGACATCACGCACAGCACCCTCCCTGGGGCAGTTCTTGGTCAGACAGTGACATACGGCACCCACAGGGACATCAAAAACTGCCCCTCCCTGGGGAAGCTGAGGGTCAGACACTGAATAGACTGCACCCACAGGGACACCACACACTGCACCCTCCCTGGGGCAGCTCAGAGTCTGACAGTGACATATTGCACCCACAGGGAAATCACAAACTGCACCCTCCCTGGGGCAGCTCAGAGTCTGACAGTGACATACTGCACTCACAGGAACATCACACACTGCACCCTCCCAGGGGCAGCTCTGGGTCAGACAGTGACATACTGCAACCACAGAGACATCAGACACTGCCCCTCCCTGGGGCAGCTCTTGGTCAGACACTGAACATACAGCACCACACAGGGACATCACACACTGCCCCTCCCTGGGGCAGCTCAGGGTCAGACACTGTACATACTGCACCCACAGGGAGATCACACACAGCACCCTCCCTGGGGCAGCTCTTGGTAAGACACAGTACATACTGCACCCAAAGGGACTTCATACACTGCATCCTCCCTGGGGAAGCTCTTGGTCAGACACTGTCCATACTGCACCCACAGGGAGATCACACACAGCACCCTCCCTGGGGCAGCTCTTGGTAAGACACAGTACATACTGCACCCAAAGGGACTTCACACACTGCACCCTCCCTGGGGAAGCTCAGGGTCAGACACTGTACATACTGCACCCACATGGACATCACACACTGCACCCTCCCTGGGGCTGGTCAGGGTCAGACACTGTACATACTGCACCCACAGCGACATCACACACTGCACCATCCCTGGGGCAGCTCTGGGTCAGACACTGTACATACTGCACCCACAGGGATATCAAATACTGCCCCTCCGTGGGGCTGGTCAGCGTCATCACTGTACATACTGCACCCACAGGGACATCACACACTGCACCCTCCCTGGGCCAGCTCAGGTTCAGAGAGTGACATACTGCACCCACAGGGACATCACGCACAGCACCCTCCCTGGGACAGCTCTTGGTCAGACAGTGACATGCTGCATCCACAGGGACATCACACACTGCACCATCCCTGGGGCAGCTCTGGGTCAGACACTGTACATACTGCACCCACAGGGATATCAAACACTGCCCCTCCGTGGGGCTGGTCAGCGTCAGTCACTGTACATACTGCACCCACAGGGACATCACACACTGCACCCTCCCTGGGGCAGCTCTGGGTCAGACACTGTACATACTGCACCCACAGGGACATCACACACTGCACCCTCCCTGGGGCTGGTCAGGGTCAGACACTGTACATACTGCACCCACAGGGACATAACACACTGCAGCATCCCTGGGGCAGCTCTGGGTCAGACACTGTACATACTGCACCCACAGGGATATCAAATACTGCCCCTCCGTGGGGCTGGTCAGCGTCATCACTGTACATACTGCACCCACAGGGACATCACACACTGCACCCTCCCTGGGCCAGCTCAGGTTCAGAGAGTGACATACTGCACCCACAGCGACATCACACACTGCATCCTCCCTGGGGCAGCTCAGGGTCAGACAGTGACATACTGCACCCACAGGGACATCACACACTGCACCATCCCTGGGGCAGCTCTGGGTCAGACACTGTACATACTGCACCCAAAGGGACTTCACACACTGCACCCTCCCTGGGGAAGCTCTTGGTCAGACACTGTACATACTGCACCCACAGGGAGATCACACACAGCACCCTCCCTGGGGCAGCTCTTGGTAAGACACAGTACATACTGCACCCAAAGGGACTTCACACACTGCACCCTCCCTGGGGAAGCTCAGGGTCAGACACTGTACATACTGCAACCACAGGGACATCACACACTGCACCCACCCTAGGGCAGCTCAGGGTCAGACACTGTACATACTGCACCCACAGGGACATCACACACTGCACCCTCCCTGGGGCAGCTCTGGGTCAGACACTGTACATACTGCACCCACAGGGATATCAAAATCTGCCCCTCCGTGGGGCTGGTCAGCTTCAGACACTGTACATACTGCACCCACAGGGACATCACACACTGCACCCTCCCTGGGGCAGCTATTGGTCAGACACTGTACATACTGCACCCACAGGGACATCACACACTGCACCCTCCCTGGGCCAGCTCAGGTTCAGAGAGTGACAGACTGCACCCACAGGGACATCACGCACAGCACCCTCCCTGGGACAGCTCTTGGTCAGACAGTGACATCCTGCACCCACAGGGACATCACACACTGCATCCTCCCTGGGGCAGCTCAGGGTCAGACAGTGACATACTGCACGCACAGGGGCATCACACACTGCACCCTCCCTGGGGCAGCTCTTGATCAGACACTGTACCTACTGCACCCACAGGGACATCACACACTGCCCCTCCCTGGGGCAGCTCAGGGTCAGACACTATACATACAGCACCCACAGGGACATCACATACAGCACCCTTCCTGGGGCAGCTCTTGGCGAGACACAGTACATACTGCACCCACAGGGACATCACACAATGCACCCACCCGAGGGCAGCTCAGGGTCAGGCACTGTACATACTGCACCCACAGGGACATCACAGACGGCACCATCCCGGGTGCAGCTCTGGGTCAGACACTGTACATACTGCACCCACAGGGACATCACACACTGCACCATCTCGGCGGCAGCTCAGGGTCAGACACTGTACATACTGCACCCACAGGGAGATCACACACAGCACCCTCCCTGGGGAAGCTCAGAGTCAGACAATGTACATACTGCACCCAAAGGGACTTCACACACTGCACCCTCCCTGGGGAAGCTCAGGGTCAGACACTGTACATACTGCACCCACAGGGACATCACACACTGCACCCTCCCTGGGGCTGGTCAGGGTCAGACACTGTACATACTGCACCCACAGCAAAATCACACACTGCACCATCCCTGGGGCAGCTCTGGGTCAGACACTGTAAATACTGCACCCACAGGGATATCAAATACTGCCCCTCCGTGGGGCTGGTCAGCGTCATCACTGTACATAATGCACCCACAGGGACATCACACACTGCACCCTCCCTGGGGCAGCTCTGGGTCAGACACTTTACATACTGCACCCACAGGGATATCAAACACTGCCCCTCCGTGGGGCTGGTCAGCGTCAGACACTGTACAAACTGCACCCACAGGGACATCACACACTGCACCCTCCCTGGGGCTGGTCAGGGTCAGACACTGTACATACTGCACCCACAGGGACATCACACACTGCAGCATCCCTGGGGCAGCTCTGGGTCAGACACTGTACATACTGCACCCACAGGGATATCAAATACTGCCCCTCCGTGGGGCTGGTCAGCGTCATCACTGTACATACTGCACCCACAGGGACATCACACACTGCACCCTCCCTGGGCCAGCTCAGGTTCAGAGAGTGACATACTGCACCCACAGGGACATCACACACTGCATCCTCCCTGGGGCAGCTCAGGGTCAGACAGTGACATACTGCACCCACAGGGACATCACACACTGCACCATCCCTGGGGCAGCTCTGGGTCAGACACTGTACATACTGCACCCAAAGGGACTTCACAAACTGCACCCTCCCTGGCGAACTCTTGGTCAGACACTGTACATACTGCACCCACAGGGAGATCACACACAGCACCCTCCCTGGGGCAGCTCTTGGTAAGACACAGTACATACTGCACCCAAAGGGACTTCACACACTGCACCCTCCCTGGGGAAGCTCAGGGTCAGACACTGTACATACTGCAACCACAGGGACATCACACACTGCACCCACCCTAGGGCAGCTCAGGGTCAGACACTGTACATACTGCACCCACAGGGACATCACACACTGCACCCTCCCTGGGGCAGCTCTGGGTCAGACACTGTACATACTGCACCCACAGGGATATCAAAATCTGCCCCTCCGTGGGGCTGGTCAGCGTCAGTCACTGTACATACTGCACCCACAGGGACATCACACACTGCACCCTCCCTGGGCCAGCTCAGGTTCAGAGAGTGACAGACTGCACCCACAGGGACATCACGCACAGCACCCTCCCTGGGACAGCTCTTGGTCAGACAGTGACATACTGCACCCACAGGGACATCACACACTGCATCCTCCCTGGGGCAGCTCAGGGTCAGACAGTGACATACTGCACGCACAGGTGCATCACACACTGCACCCTCCCTGGGGCAGCTCTTGCTAAGACACAGTACATACTGCACCCAAAGGGACTTCACACACTGCACCCTCCCTGGGGCAGCTCTTGCTAAGACACAGTGCATACTGCACCCAAAAGGACTTCACACACTGCACCCTCCCTGGGGCAGCTCTTGGTCAGACACTGTACATACTGCACCCACAGGGACATCACACACTGTACCCTCCCTGGGGCAGCTCTGGGTCAGACATGTAAATACTGCACCCACAGGGATATCAAACACTGCCCCTCCATGGGGCAGCTCTGGGTCAGACACTGTACATACTGCAACCACAGGGACATCACACACTGCACCCACCCTAGGACAGCTCAGGGCCAGACACTGTACATACTGCACCCACAGGGACATCAAACACTGCACCCTCCCTGGGGCAGCTCTGGGTCAGACACTGTACATACTACACCCACAGGGACATCACACACTGCACCCTCCCTGGGGCTAGTCAGGGTCAGACACTGTACATACTGCACCCACAGGGACATCACATACAGCACCCTTCCTGGGGCAGCTCTTGGCGAGACACAGTACATACTGCACCCACAGGGACATCACACAATGCACCCACCCGAGGGCAGCTCAGGGTCAGACACTGTACATACTGCATCCACAGGGACATCACACACTGCACCCTCCCTGGGGCAGCTCTGGGTCAGACACTGTACATACTGCACCTAAAGGGACTTCACACACTGCACCCTCCCTGGGGAAGCTCAGGGTCAGACACTGTACATACTGCAACCACAGGGACATCACACACTGCACCCACCCTAGGGCAGCTCAGGGTCAGACACTGTACATACTGCACCCACAGGGACATCACACACTGCACCCTCCCTGGGGCAGCTCTGGGTCAGACACTGTACATACAGCACCCACAGGGACATCACACACTGCACCCTCCCTGGGGCTGGTCAGGGTCAGACACTGTACATACTGCACCCACAGGGACATCACACACTGCACCATCCCTGGGGCAGCTCTGGGTCAGACACTGTACATACTGCACCCACAGGGATATCAAATACTGCCCCTCCGTGGGCTGGTCAGCGTCATCACTGTACATACTGCACCCACAGGGACATCACACACTGCACCCTCCCTGGGCCAGCTCAGGTTCAGAGAGTGACATACTGCACCCACAGGGACATCACGCACAGCACCCTCCCTGGGACAGCTCTTGGTCAGACAGTGACATACTGCACCCACAGGGACATCACACACTGCACCATCCCTGGGGCAGCTCTGGGTCAGACACTGTACATACTGCACCCACAGGGATATCAAACACTGCCCCTCCGTGGGGCTGGTCAGCGTCAGTCACTGCACATACTGCACCCACAGGGACATCACACACTGCACCCTCCCTGGGGCAGCTCTGGGTCAGACACTGTACATACTGCACCCACAGGGACATCACACACTGCACCCTCCCTGGGGCTGGTCAGTGTCAGACACTGTACATACTGCACCCACAGGGACATCACACACTGCAACATCCCTGGTGCAGCTCTGGGTCAGACACAGTACATACTGCACCCACAGGGATATCAAATACTGCCCCTCCGTGGGGCTGGTCAGCGTCATCACTGGTCATACTGCACCCACAGGGACATCACACACTGCACCCTCCCTGGGCCAGCTCAGGTTCAGAGAGTGACATACTGCACCCACAGGGACATCACACACTGCATCCACCCTGGGGCTGCTCAGGGTCAGACAGTGACATACTGCACCCACAGGGACATCACACACTGCAGCATCCCTGGGGCAGCTCTGGGTCAGACACTGTACATACTGCAGCCACAGGGATATCAAAATCTGCCCCTCCGTGGGGCTGGTCAGCGTCAGTCACTGTACATAGTGCACCCACAGGGACATCACACACTGCACCCTCCCTGGGCCAGCTCAGGTTCAGAGAGTGACAGACTGCACCCACAGGGACATCACGCACAGCACCCTCCCTGGGACAGCTCTTGGTCAGACAGTGACATACTGCACCCACAGGGACATCACACACTGCATCCTCCCTGGGGTAGCTCAGGGTCAGACAGTGACATACTGCACGCACAGGTGCATCACACACTGCACCCTCCCTGTGCAGCTCTTGATCAGACACTGTACCTACTGCACCCACAGGGACATCACACACGGCACCATCCCGGGTGCAGCTCTGGGTCAGACACTGTACATACTGCACCCACAGGGACATCACAAACTGCACCATCTCGGGGGCAGCTCAAGGTCAGACACTGTACATACAGCACCCACAGGGACATCACATACAGCACCCTTCCTGGGGCAGCTCTTGGTGAGACACAGTACATACTGCACCCACAGGGACATCACACACTGCACCATCCCTGGGGCAGCTCTGGGTCAGACAGTGACATACTGCACCCACAGGGATATCAAACACTGCCCCTCCGTGGGGCTGGTCAGCGTCAGACACTGTACATACTGCACCCACAGGGACATCACACACTGCACCCTCCCTGGTGCAGCTATTGGTCAGACACTGTATATACTGCACCCACAGGGACATCACACACTGTACCCTCCCTGGGGCAGCTCAGGGTCAGAGACTGCACATACTGCACCCACAGGGACATCACACACTGCACCTTCCCTAGGGCAGCTCTGTTTCAGACACTGTACATACTGCACCCACAGGGACATCACACACTGCACCCTCCCTGGGGCAGCTCAGGGTCAGACACTGTACATACTGCACCCACAGGGACATCACACACTGCACTTTCCCTGGGGCAGCTCTTGGTCAGACACTGTACATACTGCACCCACAGATACATCACACACTGCACTTTCCCCGGTGCAGCTCTGGGTCAGACACTGCAACCCACAGGGACATCACACACTGCACCCTCCCCGGTGCAGCTCTGGGTCAGACACTGCACCCCACAGGGACATCACACACTGCACCCTCCCTGGGGCAGCTCTGGGTCAGACACTGTACATACTGCACCCACAGAGATATCACACACTGAACCCTCCCGAGGGCAGCTCAGGGTCAGACACTGTACAAACTGCACACACAGGGACTTCACACACTGCACCCTCCTTGGGACAGCTCAGGGTCAGACACTGTACATACTGCACCCACAGGGACATCACACACTGCACCATCCCTGGGGCAGCTCTGGGTCAGACACTGTACATACTGCACCCACTGGGATATCAAATACTGCCCCTCCGTGGGGCTGGTCAGCGTCATCACTGTACATACTGCACCCACAGGGACATCACACACTGCACCCTCCCTGGGCCAGCTCAGGTTCAGAGAGTGACATACTGCACCCACAGGGACATCACGCACAGCACCCTCCCTGGGGCAGTTCTTGGTCAGACAGTGACATACGGCACCCACAGGGACATCAAAAACTGCCCCTCCCTGGGGAAGCTGAGGGTCAGACACTGAATAGACTGCACCCACAGGGACATCACACACTGCCACTTCCTGGGGCAGCTCAGGGTCAGACACTGTACATACTGCACCCACAGGGAGATCACACACAGCACCCTCCCTGGGGCATCTCTTGGTAAGACACAGTACATACTGCACCCAAAGGGACTTCACACACTGCACCCTCCCTGAGGAAGCTCTTGGTCAGACACTGTACATACTGCACTCACAGGGAGATCACACACAGCACCCTCCCTGGGACAGCTCTTGGTAAGACACAGTACATACTGCACCCAAAGGGACTTCACACATTGCACCCTCGCTGGGGAAGCTCAGGGTCAGACACTGTACATACTGCAACCACAGGGACATCACACACTGCACCCACCCTAGGGCAGCTCAGGGTCAGACACTGCACATACTGCACCCACAGGGACATCACACACTGCACCCTCCCTGGGGCAGCTCTGGGTCAGACACTGTACATACTGCACCCACAGGGACATCACACACTGCACCCTCCCTGGGGCTGGTCAGGGTCAGACACTGTACATACTGCACCCACAGGGACATCACACACTGCACCATCCCTGGGGCAGCTCTGGGTCAGACACTGTACATACTGCACCCACTGGGATATCAAATACTGCCCCTCCGTGGGGCTGGTCAGCGTCATCACTGTACATACTGCACCCACAGGGACATCACACACTGCACCCTCCCTGGGCCAGCTCAGCTTCAGGGAGTGACATACTGCACCCACAGGGACATCACGCACAGCACCTTCCCTGGGGCAGTTCTTGGTCAGACAGTGACATACGGCACCCACAGGGACATCAAAAACTGCCCCTCCCTGGGGAAGCTGAGGGTCAGACACTGAATAGACTGCACCCACAGGGACATCACACTCTGCAACCTCCCTGGGGCAGCTCAGAGTCTGACAGTGACATACTGCACTCACAGGAACATCACACACTGCACCCTCCCAGGGGCAGCTCTGGGTCAGACAGTGAAATACTGCACCCACAGAGACATCAGACACTGCCCCTCCCTGGGGCAGCTCTTGGTCAGACACTGAACATACAGCACCACACAGGGACATCACACACTGCCCCTCCCTGGGGCAGCTCAGGGTCAGACACTGTACATACTGCACCCACAGGGAGATCACACACAGCACCCTCCCTGGGGCAGCTCTTGGTAAGACACAGTACATACTGCACCCAAAGGGACTTCACACACTGCATCCTCCCTGGGGAAGCTCTTGGTCAGACACTGTCCATACTGCACCCACAGGGAGATCACACACAGCACCCTCCCTGGGGCAGCTCTTGGTAAGACACAGTACATACTGCACCCAAAGGGACTTCACACACTGCACCCTCCCTGGGGAAGCTCAGGGTCAGACACTGTACATACTGCACCCACAGGGAGATCACACACTGCACCCACCCTAGGGCAGCTCAGAGTCAGACACTGTACATACTGCAACCACAGGGAGATCACACACTGCACCCACCCTAGGGCAGCTCAGAGTCAGACACTGTACATACTGCACCCACAGGGACATCACACACTGCACCCTCCCTGGGGAAGCTCAGAGTCAGACAATGTACATACTGCACCCAAAGGGAATTCACACACTGCACCCTCCCTGGGAAAGCTCAGGGTCAGACACTGTACATACTGCACCCACAGGGACATCACACACTGCACCCTCCCTGGGGCTGGTCAGGGTCAGACACTGTACATACTGCACCCACAGCAAAATCACACACTGCACCATCCCTGGGGCAGCTCTGGGTCAGACACTGTAAATACTGCACCCACAGGGATATCAAATACTGCCCCTCCGTGGGGCTGGTCAGCGTCATCACTGTACATACTGCACCCACAGGGACATCACACACTGCACCCTCCCTGGGGCAGCTCTGGGTCAGACACTTTACATACTGCACCCACAGGGATATCAAACACTGCCCCTCCGTGGGGCTGGTCAGCGTCAGTCACTGTACATACTGCACCCACAGGGACATCACACACTGCACCCTCCCTGGGGCAGCTCTGGGTCAGACACTGTACAAACTGCACCCACAGGGACATCACACACTGCACCCTCCCTGGGGCTGGTCAGGGTCAGACACTGTACATACTGCACCCACAGGGATATCAAATACTGCCCCTCCGTGGGGCTGGTCAGCGTCATCACTGTACATACTGCACCCACAGGGACATCACACACTGCACCCTCCCTGGGCCAGCTCAGGTTCAGAGAGTGACATACTGCACCCACAGGGACATCACACACTGCATCCTCCCTGGGGCAGCTCAGGGTCAGACAGTGACATACTGCACCCACAGGGACATCACACACTGCACCATCCCTGGGGCAGCTCTGGGTCAGACACTGTACATACTGCACCCAAAGGGACTTCACACACTGCACCCTCCCTGGCGAACTCTTGGTCAGACACTGTACATACTGCACCCACAGGGAGATCACACACAGCACCCTCCCTGGGGCAGCTCTTGGTAAGACACAGTACATACTGCACCCAAAGGGACTTCACACACTGCACCCTCCCTGGGGAAGCTCAGGGTCAGACACTGTACATACTGCAACCACAGGGACATCACACACTGCACCCACCCTAGGGCAGCTCAGGGTCAGACACTGTACATACTGCACCCACAGGGACATCACACACTGCACCCTCCCTGGGGCAGCTCTGGGTCAGACACTGTACATACTGCACCCACAGGGATATCAAAATCTGCCCCTCCGTGGGGCTGGTCAGCGTCAGTCACAGTACATACTGCACCCACAGGGACATCACACACTGCACCCTCCCTGGGCCAGCTCAGGTTCAGAGAGTGACAGACTGCACCCACAGGGACATCACGCACAGCACCCTCCCTGGGACAGCTCTTGGTCAGACAGTGACATACTGCACCCACAGGGACATCACACACTGCATCCTCCCTGGGGCAGCTCAGGGTCAGACAGTGACATACTGCACGCACAGGTGCATCACACACTGCACCCTCCCTGGGGCAGCTCTTGCTAAGACACAGTACATACTGCACCCAAAGGGACTTCACACACTGCACCCTCCCTGGGGCAGCTCTTGCTAAGACACAGTACATACTGCACCCAAAGGGACTTCACACACTGCACCCTCCCTGGGGCAGCTCTTGGTCAGACACTGTACATACTGCACCCACAGGGACATCACACACTGTACCCTCCCTGGGGCAGCTCTGGGTCAGACATGTAAATACTGCACCCACAGGGATATCAAACACTGCCCCTCCATGGGGCAGCTCTGGGTCAGACACTGTACATACTGCAACCACAGGGACATCACACACTGCACCCACCCTAGGACAGCTCAGGGTCAGACACTGTACATACTGCACCCACAGGGACATCAAACACTGCACCCTCCCTGGGGCAGCTCTGGGTCAGACACTGTACATACTACACCCACAGGGACATCACACACTGCACCCTCCCTGGGGCTAGTCAGGGTCAGACACTGTACATACTGCACCCACAGGGACATCACATACAGCACCCTTCCTGGGGCAGCTCTTGGCGAGACACAGTACATACTGCACCCACAGGGACATCACACACTGCACCCACCCTAGGGCAGCTCAGGGTCAGACACTGTACATACTGCACCCACAGGGACATCACACACTGCACCCTCCCTGGGGCAGCTCTGGGTCAGACACTGTACATACAGCACCCACAGGGACATCACACACTGCACCCTCCCTGGGGCTGGTCAGGGTCAGACACTGTACATACTGCACCCACAGGGACATCACACACTGCACCATCCCTGGGGCAGCTCTGGGTCAGACACTGTACATACTGCACCCACAGGGATATCAAATACTGCCCCTCCGTGGGCTGGTCGGCGTCATCACTGTACATACTGCACCCACAGGGACATCACACACTGCACCCTCCCTGGGCCAGCTCAGGTTCAGAGAGTGACATACTGCACCCACAGGGACATCACGCACAGCACCCTCCCTGGGACAGCTCTTGGTCAGACAGTGACATACTGCACCCACAGGGACATCACACACTGCACCATCCCTGGGGCAGCTCTGGGTCAGACACTGTACATACTGCACCCACAGGGATATCAAACACTGCCCCTCCGTGGGGCTGGTCAGCGTCAGTCACTGCACATACTGCACCCACAGGGACATCACACACTGCACCCTCCCTGGGGCAGCTCTGGGTCAGACACTGTACATACTGCACCCACAGGGACATCACACACTGCACCCTCCCTGGGGCTGGTCAGTGTCAGACACTGTACATACTGCACCCACAGGGACATCACACACTGCAACATCCCTGGTGCAGCTCTGGGTCAGGCACTGTACATACTGCACCCACAGGGATATCAAATACTGCCCCTCCGTGGGGCTGGTCAGCGTCATCACTGGTCATACTGCACCCACAGGGACATCACACACTGCACCCTCCCTGGGCCAGCTCAGGTTCAGAGAGTGACATACTGCACCCACAGGGACATCACACACTGCATCCACCCTGGGGCTGCTCAGGGTCAGACAGTGACATACTGCACCCACAGGGACATCACACACTGCACCATCCCTGGGGCAGCTCTGGGTCAGACACTGTACATACTGCAGCCACAGGGATATCAAAATCTGCCCCTCCGTGGGGCTGGTCAGCGTCAGTCACTGTACATACTGCACCCACAGGGACATCACACACTGCACCCTCCCTGGGCCAGCTCAGGTTCAGAGAGTGACAGACTGCACCCACAGGGACATCACGCACAGCACCCTCCCTGGGACAGCTCTTGGTCAGACAGTGAAATACTGCACCCACAGGGACATCACACACTGCATCCTCCCTGGGGTAGCTCAGGGTCAGACAGTGACATACTGCACGCACAGGTGCATCACACACTGCACCCTCCCTGTGCAGCTCTTGATCAGACACTGTACCTACTGCACCCACAGGGACATCACACACGGCACCATCCCGTGTGCAGCTCTGGGTCAGACACTGTACATACTGCACCCACAGGGACATCACAAACTGCACCATCTCGGGGGCAGCTCAAGGTCAGACACTGTACATACAGCACCCACAGGGACATCACATACAGCACCCTTCCTGGGGCAGCTCTTGGTGAGACACAGTACATACTGCACCCACAGGGACATCACACACTGCACCCTCTCTGGGGCAGCTCAGGGTCAGACACTGTACATACTGCACCCACAGGGACATCACACACTGCACCATCCCTGGGGCAGCTCTGGGTCAGACAGTGACATACTGCACCCACAGGGATATCAAACACTGCCCCTCCGTGGGGCTGGTCAGCGTCAGACACTGTACATACTGCACCCACAGGGACATCACACACTGCACACTCCCTGGTGCAGCTATTGGTCAGACACTGTATATACTGCACCCACAGGGACATCACACACTGTACCCTCCCTGGGGCAGCTCAGGGTCAGAGACTGCACATACTGCACCCACAGGGACATCACACACTGCACCTTCCCTAGGGCAGCTCTGTTTCAGACACTGTACATACTGCACCCACAGGGACATCACACACTGCACCCACCCTGGGGCAGCTCAGGGTCAGACACTGTACATACTGCACCCAGAGGGACATCACACACTGCACTTTCCCTGGGGCAGCTCTTGGTCAGACACTGCACCCCACAGGGACATCACACACTGCACCCTCCCTGGGGCAGCTCTGGGTCAGACACTGTACATACTGCACCCACAGAGATATCACACACTGAACACTCCCGAGGGCAGCTCAGGGTCAGACACTGTACAAACTGCACACACAGGGACTTCACACACTGCACCCTCCTTGGGACAGCTCAGGGTCAGACACTGTACATACTGCACCCACAGGGACATCACACACTGCACCATCCCTGGGGCAGCTCTGGGTCAGACACTGTACATACTGCACCCACTGGGATATCAAATACTGCCCCTCCGTGGGGCTGGTCAGCGTCATCACTGTACATACTGCACCCACAGGGACATCACACACTGCACCCTCCCTGGGCCAGCTCAGGTTCAGAGAGTGACATACTGCACCCACAGGGACATCACGCACAGCACCCTCCCTGGGGCAGTTCTTGGTCAGACAGTGACATACGGCACCCACAGGGACATCAAAAACTGCCCCTCCCTGGGGAAGCTGAGGGTCAGACACTGAATAGACTGCACCCACAGGGACACCACACACTGCACCCTCCCTGGGGCAGCTCAGAGTCTGACAGTGACATATTGCACCCACAGGGAAATCACAAACTGCACCCTCCCTGGGGCAGCTCAGAGTCTGACAGTGACATACTGCACTCACAGGAACATCACACACTGCACCCTCCCAGGGGCAGCTCTGGGTCAGACAGTGACATACTGCAACCACAGAGACATCAGACACTGCCCCTCCCTGGGGCAGCTCTTGGTCAGACACTGAACATACAGCACCACACAGGGACATCACACACTGCCCCTCCCTGGGGCAGCTCAGGGTCAGACACTGTACATACTGCACCCACAGGGAGATCACACACAGCACCCTCCCTGGGGCAGCTCTTGGTAAGACACAGTACATACTGCACCCAAAGGGACTTCATACACTGCATCCTCCCTGGGGAAGCTCTTGGTCAGACACTGTCCATACTGCACCCACAGGGAGATCACACACAGCACCCTCCCTGGGGCAGCTCTTGGTAAGACACAGTACATACTGCACCCAAAGGGACTTCACACACTGCACCCTCCCTGGGGAAGCTCAGGGTCAGACACTGTACATACTGCACCCACATGGACATCACACACTGCACCCTCCCTGGGGCTGGTCAGGGTCAGACACTGTACATACTGCACCCACAGCGACATCACACACTGCACCATCCCTGGGGCAGCTCTGGGTCAGACACTGTACATACTGCACCCACAGGGATATCAAATACTGCCCCTCCGTGGGGCTGGTCAGCGTCATCACTGTACATACTGCACCCACAGGGACATCACACACTGCACCCTCCCTGGGCCAGCTCAGGTTCAGAGAGTGACATACTGCACCCACAGGGACATCACGCACAGCACCCTCCCTGGGACAGCTCTTGGTCAGACAGTGACATGCTGCATCCACAGGGACATCACACACTGCACCATCCCTGGGGCAGCTCTGGGTCAGACACTGTACATACTGCACCCACAGGGATATCAAACACTGCCCCTCCGTGGGGCTGGTCAGCGTCAGTCACTGTACATACTGCACCCACAGGGACATCACACACTGCACCCTCCCTGGGGCAGCTCTGGGTCAGACACTGTACATACTGCACCCACAGGGACATCACACACTGCACCCTCCCTGGGGCTGGTCAGGGTCAGACACTGTACATACTGCACCCACAGGGACATAACACACTGCAGCATCCCTGGGGCAGCTCTGGGTCAGACACTGTACATACTGCACCCACAGGGATATCAAATACTGCCCCTCCGTGGGGCTGGTCAGCGTCATCACTGTACATACTGCACCCACAGGGACATCACACACTGCACCCTCCCTGGGCCAGCTCAGGTTCAGAGAGTGACATACTGCACCCACAGCGACATCACACACTGCATCCTCCCTGGGGCAGCTCAGGGTCAGACAGTGACATACTGCACCCACAGGGACATCACACACTGCACCATCCCTGGGGCAGCTCTGGGTCAGACACTGTACATACTGCACCCAAAGGGACTTCACACACTGCACCCTCCCTGGGGAAGCTCTTGGTCAGACACTGTACATACTGCACCCACAGGGAGATCACACACAGCACCCTCCCTGGGGCAGCTCTTGGTAAGACACAGTACATACTGCACCCAAAGGGACTTCACACACTGCACCCTCCCTGGGGAAGCTCAGGGTCAGACACTGTACATACTGCAACCACAGGGACATCACACACTGCACCCACCCTAGGGCAGCTCAGGGTCAGACACTGTACATACTGCACCCACAGGGACATCACACACTGCACCCTCCCTGGGGCAGCTCTGGGTCAGACACTGTACATACTGCACCCACAGGGATATCAAAATCTGCCCCTCCGTGGGGCTGGTCAGCTTCAGACACTGTACATACTGCACCCACAGGGACATCACACACTGCACCCTCCCTGGGGCAGCTATTGGTCAGACACTGTACATACTGCACCCACAGGGACATCACACACTGCACCCTCCCTGGGCCAGCTCAGGTTCAGAGAGTGACAGACTGCACCCACAGGGACATCACGCACAGCACCCTCCCTGGGACAGCTCTTGGTCAGACAGTGACATCCTGCACCCACAGGGACATCACACACTGCATCCTCCCTGGGGCAGCTCAGGGTCAGACAGTGACATACTGCACGCACAGGGGCATCACACACTGCACCCTCCCTGGGGCAGCTCTTGATCAGACACTGTACCTACTGCACCCACAGGGACATCACACACTGCCCCTCCCTGGGGCAGCTCAGGGTCAGACACTATACATACAGCACCCACAGGGACATCACATACAGCACCCTTCCTGGGGCAGCTCTTGGCGAGACACAGTACATACTGCACCCACAGGGACATCACACAATGCACCCACCCGAGGGCAGCTCAGGGTCAGGCACTGTACATACTGCACCCACAGGGACATCACAGACGGCACCATCCCGGGTGCAGCTCTGGGTCAGACACTGTACATACTGCACCCACAGGGACATCACACACTGCACCATCTCGGCGGCAGCTCAGGGTCAGACACTGTACATACTGCACCCACAGGGAGATCACACACAGCACCCTCCCTGGGGCAGCTCTTGCTAAGACACAGTACATACTGCACCCAAAGGGACTTCACACACTGCACCCTCCCTGGGGCAGCTCTTGGTCAGACACTGTACATACTGCACCCACAGGGACATCACACACTGTACCCTCCCTGGGGCAGCTCTGGGTCAGACATGTAAATACTGCACCCAGAGGGATATCAAACACTGCCCCTCCATGGGGCAGCTCTGGGTCAGACACTGTACATACTGCAACCACAGGGACATCACACACTGCACCCACCCTAGGACAGCTCAGGGTCAGACACTGTACATACTGCACCCACAGGGACATCAAACACTGCACCCTCCCTGGGGCAGCTCTGGGTCAGACACTGTACATACTACACCCACAGGGACATCACACACTGCACCCTCCCTGTGGCTAGTCAGGGTCAGACACTGTACATACTGCACCCACAGGGACATCACATACAGCACCCTTCCTGGGGCAGCTCTTGGCGAGACACAGTACATACTGCACCCACAGGGACATCACACAATGCACCCACCCGAGGGCAGCTCAGGGTCAGACACTGTACATACTGCATCCACAGGGACATCACACACTGCACCCTCCCTGGGGCAGCTCTGGGTCAGACACTGTACATACTGCACCCAAAGGGACTTCACACACTGCACCCTCCCTGGGGAAGCTCAGGGTCAGACACTGTACATACTGCAACCACAGGGACATCACACACTGCACCCACCCTCGGGCAGCTCAGGGTCAGACACTGTACATACTGCACCCACAGGGACATCACACACTGCACCCTCGCTGGGGCAGCTCTGGGTCAGACACTGTACATACAGCACCCACAGGGACATCACACACTGCACCCTCCCTGGGGCTGGTTAGTGTCAGACACTGTACATACTGCACCCACAGGGACATCACACACTGCACCATCCCTGGGGCAGCTCTGGGTCAGACACTGTACATACTGCACCCACAGGGATATCAAATACTGCCCCTCCGTAGGGCTAGTCAGCGTCATCACTGTACATACTGCACCCACAGGGACATCACACACTGCACCCTCCCTGGGCCAGCTCAGGTTCAGAGAGTGACATACTGCACCCACAGGGACATCACGCACAGCACCCTCCCTGGGACAGCTCTTGGTCAGACAGTGACATACTGCACCCACAGGGACATCACACACTGCACCATCCCTGGGGCAGCTCTGGGTCAGACACTGTACATACTGCACCCACAGGGATATCAAACACTGCCCCTCCGTGGGGCTGGTCAGCGTCAGTCACTGCACATACTGCACCCACAGGGACATCACACACTGCACCCTCCCTGGGGCAGCTCTGGGTCAGACACTGTACATACTGCACCCACAGGGACATCACACACTGCACCCTCCCTGGGGCTGGTCAGGGTCAGACACTATACATACTGCACCCACAGGGACATCACACACTGCAACATCCCTGGTGCAGCTCTGGGTCAGACACTGTACATACTGCACCCACAGGGATATGAAATACTGCCCCTCCGTGGGGCTGGTCAGCGTCATCACTGGTCATACTGCACCCACAGGGACATCACACACTGCACCCTCCCTGGGCCAGCTCAGGTTCAGAGAGTGACATACTGCACCCACAGGGACATCACACACTGCATCCTCCCTGGGGCTGCTCAGGGTCAGACAGTGACACACTGCACCCACAGGGACATCACACACTGCACCATCCCTGGGGCAGCTCTGGGTCAGACACTGTACATACTGCACCCACAGGGATATCAAAATCTGCCCCTCCGTGGGGCTGGTCAGCGTCAGTCACTGTACATACTGCACCCACAGGGACATCACACACTGCACCCTCCCTGGGCCAGCTCAGGTTCAGAGAGTGACAGACTGCACCCACAGGGACATCTCGCACAGCACCCTCCCTGGGACAGCTCTTGGTCAGACAGTGACATACTGCACCCACAGGGACATCACACACTGCATCCTCCCTGGGGTAGCTCAGGGTCAGACAGTGACATACTGCACGCACAGGTGCATCACACACTGCACCCTCCCTGTGCAGCTCTTGATCAGACACTGTACCTACTGCACCCACAGGGACATCACACACTGCCCCTCCCTGGGGCTGCTCAGGGTCAGACACTATACATACAGCACCCACAGGGGCATCACATACAGCACCCTTCCTGGGGCAGCTCTTGGCGAGACACAGTACATACTGCACCCACAGGGACATCACACAATGCACCCACCCGAGGGCAGCTCAGGGTCAGACACTGTACATACTGCACCCACAGGGACATCACACACGGCACCATCCCGGGTGCAGCTCTGGGTCAGACACTGTACATACTGCACCCACAGGGACATCACAAACTGCACCATCTCGGGGGCAGCTCAGGGTCAGACACTGTACATACAGCACCCACAGGGACATCACATACAGCACCCTTCCTGGGGCAGCTCTTGGTGAGACACAGTACATACTGCACCCACAGGGACATCACACACTGCACCCTCTCTGGGGCAGCTCAGGGTCAGACACTGTACATACTGCACCCACAGGGACATCACACACTGCACCATCCCTGGGGCAGCTCTGGGTCAGACAGTGACATACTGCACCCACAGGGATATCAAACACTGCCCCTCCGTGGGGCTGGTCAGCGTCAGACACTGTACATACTGCACCCACAGGGACATCACACACTGCACCCTCCCTGGTGCAGCTATTGGCCAGACACTGTATATACTGCACCCACAGGGACATCACACACTGTACCCTCCCTGGGGCAGCTCAGGGTCAGAGACTGCACATACTGCACCCACAGGGACATCACACACTGCACCTTCCCTAGGGCAGCTCTGTTTCAGACACTGTACATACTGCACCCACAGGGACATCACACACTGCACCCTCCCTGGGGCAGCTCAGGGTCAGACACTGTACATACTGCACCCACAGGGACATCACACACTGCACTTTCCCTGGGGCAGCTCTTGGTCAGACACTGTACATACTGCACCCACAGATACATCACACACTGCACTTTCCCCGGTGCAGCTCTGGGTCAGACACTGCAACCCACAGGGACATCACACACTGCACCCTCCCCGGTGCAGCTCTGGGTCAGACACTGCACCCCACAGGGACATCACACACTGCACCCTCCCTGGGGCAGCTCTGGGTCAGACACAGTACATACTGCACCCACAGAGATATCACACACTGAACCCTCCCGAGGGCAGCTCAGGGTCAGACACTGTACAAACTGCACACACAGGGACTTCACACACTGCACCCTCCTTGGGACAGCTCAGGGTCAGACACTGTACATACTGCACCCACAGGAACATCACGCACTGCACCCTCCCTGGGGCAGCTCTGGGTCAGTCAGTGACATACTGCACCCACAGGGACATCACACACTGCACTCTCCCTGGGGCAGCTCAGCGTCAGACACAGTACATACTGCACCCACAGGGACATCACACACTGCTCCCTCCCTGGGGCAGCTCAGCGTCAGACTCACCACTTACTGCATCCCACAGGGACATTTCACACTGCCCCCTCTCTGGGGCAGCTCTGGGTCGGACACTGTACATACCGCACCCACAGGGACATCACACACTGCACCCTCCATGGGGCAGCTCTGGGTCAGAGACTGTACATACTGCACCCACAGGGACATCACGCACAGCACCCTCCCTGGGACAGCTCTTGGTCAGACAGTGACATACTGCACCCACAGGGACATCACACACTGCATCCTCCCTGGGGCAGCTCAGGGTCAGACAGTGACATACTGCACCCACAGGGACATCACACACTGCACCCTCCCTGGGGCAGCTCTTGGTCAGACAATGTACCTACTGCACCCACAGGGACATCACACACTGCCCCTCCCTGGGGCAGCTAAGGGTCAGACACTGTACATACAGCACCCACAGGGACATCACATACAGCACCCTTCCTGGGGCAGCTCTTGGCGAGACACAGTACATACTGCACCCACAGGGACATCACACAATGCACCCACCCTCGGGCAGCTCAGGGTCAGACACTGTACATACTGCACCCACAGGGACATCACACACGGCACCATCCCGGGGGCAGCTCTGGGTCACACACTGTACATACTGCACCCACAGGGACATCACAAACTGCACCATCTCGGGGGCAGCTCAGGGTCAGACACTGTTCATACTGCAACCACAGGGATATCAAACACTGCCCCTCCGTGGGGCTGGTCAGCGTCAGACACTGTACATACTGCACCCAAAGGGACATCACACACTGCACCCTCTCTGGGGCAGCTCAGGGTCAGACACTGTACATACTGCACCCACAGGGACATCACACACTGCACCATCCCTGGGGCATCTCTGGGTCAGACAGTGACATACTGCACCCACAGGGATATCAAACATTGCCCCTCCGTGGGGCTGGTCAGCGTCAGACACAGTACATACTGCACCCACAGGGACATCACACACTGCACCCTCCCTGGTGCAGCTATTGGTCAGACACTGTATATACTGCACCCACAGGGACATCACACACTGTACCCTCCCTGGGGCAGCTCAGGGTCAGAGACTGTGCATACTGCACCCACAGGGACATCACACACTGCACTTTCCCCGGTGCAGCTCTGGGTCAGACACTGCAACCCACAGGGACATCACACACTGCACCCTCCCCGGTGCAGCTCTGGGTCAGACACTGCACCCCACCGGGACATCACACACTGCACCCTCCCTGGGGCAGCTCTGGTCAGAAACTGTACATACTGCACCCACAGAGATATCACACACTGAAACCTCCCTAGGGCAGCTCAGGGTCAGACACTGTACAAACTGCACACACAGGGACTTCACACACTGCACCCTCCTTGGGACAGCTCAGGGTCAGACACTGTACATACTGCACTCACAGGGAAATCACACACTGCACCCTCCCTAGCGCAGCACAGGGTCAGACACTGAACATACTACAGCCACAAGGATTTCACACAAAGCACCCTCCCTGGGGGAGCTCAGAGGCTGACAGTGACATACTGCACCCACAGGAACATCACGCACTGCACCCTCCCTGGGACAGCTCTTGGTCAGACAGTGACATGCTGCATCCACAGGGACATCGCACACTGCACCATCCCTGGGGCAGCTCTGGGTCAGACACTGTACATACTGCACCCACAGGGATATCAAACACTGCCCCTCCGTGGGGCTGGTCAGCGTCAGTCACTGTACATACTGCACCCACAGGGACATCACACACTGCACCCTCCCTGGGGCAGCTCTGGGTCAGACACTGTACATACTGCACCCACAGGGACATCACACACTGCACCCTCCCTGGGGCTGGTCAGGGTCAGACACTGTACATACTGCACCCACAGGGACATAACACACTGCAGCATCCCTGGGGCAGCTCTGGGTCAGACACTGTACATACTGCACCCACAGGGATATCAAATACTGCCCCTCCGTGGGGCTGGTCAGCGTCATCACTGTACATACTGCACCCACAGGGACATCACACACTGCACCCTCCCTGGGCCAGCTCAGGTTCAGAGAGTGACATACTGCACCCACAGCGACATCACACACTGCATCCTCCCTGGGGCAGCTCAGGGTCAGACAGTGACATACTGCACCCACAGGGACATCACACACTGCACCATCCCTGGGGCAGCTCTGGGTCAGACACTGTACATACTGCACCCAAAGGGACTTCACACAATGCACCCTCCCTGGGGAAGCTCTTGGTCAGACACTGTACATACTGCACCCACAGGGAGATCACACACAGCACCCTCCCTGGGGCAGCTCTTGGTAAGACACAGTACATACTGCACCCAAAGGGACTTCACACACTGCACCCTCCCTGGGGAAGCTCAGGGTCAGACACTGCACATACTGCAACCACAGGGACATCACACACTGCACCCACCCTAGGGCAGCTCAGGGTCAGACACTGTACATACTGCACCCACAGGGACATCACACACTGCACCCTCCCTGGGGCAGCTCTGGGTCAGACACTGTACATACTGCACCCACAGGGATATCAAAATCTGCCCCTCCGTGGGGCTGGTCAGCTTCAGACACTGTACATACTGCACCCACAGGGACATCACACACTGCACCCTCCCTGGGGCAGCTATTGGTCAGACACTGTACATACTGCACCCACAGGGACATCACACACTGCACCCTCCCTGGGCCTGCTCAGGTTCAGAGAGTGACAGACTGCACCCACAGGGACATCACGCACAGCACCCTCCCTGGGACAGCTCTTGGTCAGACAGTGACATCCTGCACCCACAGGGACATCACACACTGCATCCTCCCTGGGGCAGCTCAGGGTCAGACAGTGACATACTGCACGCACAGGGGCATCACACACTGCACCCTCCCTGGGGCAGCACTTGATCAGACACTGTACCTACTGCACCCACAGGGACATCACACACTGCCCCTCCCTGGGGCAGCTCAGGGTCAGACACTATACATACAGCACCCACAGGGACATCACATACAGCACCCTTCCTGGGGCAGCTCTTGGCGAGACACAGTACATACTGCACCCACAGGGACATCACACAATGCACCCACCCGAGGGCAGCTCAGGGTCAGGCACTGTACATACTGCACCCACAGGGACATCACAGACGGCACCATCCCGGGTGCAGCTCTGGGTCAGACACTGTACATACTGCACCCACAGGGACATCACACACTGCACCATCTCGGCGGCAGCTCAGGGTCAGACACTGTACATACTGCACCCACAGGGAGATCACACACAGCACCCTCCCTGGGGCAGCTCTTGCTAAGACACAGTACATACTGCACCCAAAGGGACTTCACACACTGCACCCTCCCTGGGGCAGCTCTTGGTCAGACACTGTACATACTGCACCCACAGGGACATCACACACTGTACCCTCCCTGGGGCAGCTCTGGGTCAGACATGTAAATACTGCACCCAGAGGGATATCAAACACTGCCCCTCCATGGGGCAGCTCTGGGTCAGACACTGTACATACTGCAACCACAGGGACATCACACACTGCACCCACCCTAGGACAGCTCAGGGTCAGACACTGTACATACTGCACCCACAGGGACATCAAACACTGCACCCTCCCTGGGGCAGCTCTGGGTCAGACACTGTACATACTACACCCACAGGGACATCACACACTGCACCCTCCCTGTGGCTAGTCAGGGTCAGACACTGTACATACTGCACCCACAGGGACATCACATACAGCACCCTTCCTGGGGCAGCTCTTGGCGAGACACAGTACATACTGCACCCACAGGGACATCACACAATGCACCCACCCGAGGGCAGCTCAGGGTCAGACACTGTACATACTGCATCCACAGGGACATCACACACTGCACCCTCCCTGGGGCAGCTCTGGGTCAGACACTGTACATACTGCACCCAAAGGGACTTCACACACTGCACCCTCCCTGGGGAAGCTCAGGGTCAGACACTGTACATACTGCAACCACAGGGACATCACACACTGCACCCACCCTCGGGCAGCTCAGGGTCAGACACTGTACATACTGCACCCACAGGGACATCACACACTGCACCCTCGCTGGGGCAGCTCTGGGTCAGACACTGTACATACAGCACCCACAGGGACATCACACACTGCACCCTCCCTGGGGCTGGTTAGGGTCAGACACTGTACATACTGCACCCACAGGGACATCACACACTGCACCATCCCTGGGGCAGCTCTGGGTCAGACACTGTACATACTGCACCCACAGGGATATCAAATACTGCCCCTCCGTGGGGCTAGTCAGCGTCATCACTGTACATACTGCACCCACAGGGACATCACACACTGCACCCTCCCTGGGCCAGCTCAGGTTCAGAGAGTGACATACTGCACCCACAGGGACATCACGCACAGCACCCTCCCTGGGACAGCTCTTGGTCAGACAGTGACATACTGCACCCACAGGGACATCACACACTGCACCATCCCTGGGGCAGCTCTGGGTCAGACACTGTACATACTGCACCCACAGGAACATCACGCACTGCACCCTCCCTGGGGCAGCTCTGGGTCAGTCAGTGACATACTGCACCCACAGGGACATCACACACTGCACTCTCCCTGGGGCAGCTCAGCGTCAGACACAGTACATACTGCACCCACAGGGACATCACACACTGCTCCCTCCCTGGGGCAGCTCAGCGTCAGACTCACCACTTACTGCATCCCACAGGGACATTTCACACTGCCCCCTCTCTGGGGCAGCTCTGGGTCGGACACTGTACATACCGCACCCACAGGGACATCACACACTGCACCCTCCATGGGGCAGCTCTGGGTCAGAGACTGTACATACTGCACCCACAGGGACATCACGCACAGCACCCTCCCTGGGACAGCTCTTGGTCAGACAGTGACATACTGCACCCACAGGGACATCACACACTGCATCCTCCCTGGGGCAGCTCAGGGTCAGACAGTGACATACTGCACCCACAGGGACATCACACACTGCACCCACCCTGGGGCAGCTCTTGGTCAGACAATGTACCTACTGCACCCACAGGGACATCACACACTGCCCCTCCCTGGGGCAGCTAAGGGTCAGACACTGTACATACAGCACCCACAGGGACATCACATACAGCACCCTTCCTGGGGCAGCTCTTGGCGAGACACAGTACATACTGCACCCACAGGGACATCACACAATGCACCCACCCTCGGGCAGCTCAGGGTCAGACACTGTACATACTGCACCCACAGGGACATCACACACGGCACCATCCCGGGGGCAGCTCTGGGTCACACACTGTACATACTGCACCCACAGGGACATCACAAACTGCACCATCTCGGGGGCAGCTCAGGGTCAGACACTGTTCATACTGCAACCACAGGGATATCAAACACTGCCCCTCCGTGGGGCTGGTCAGCGTCAGACACTGTACATACTGCACCCACAGGGACATCACACACTGCACCCTCTCTGGGGCAGCTCAGGGTCAGACACTGTACATACTGCACCCACAGGGACATCACACACTGCACCATCCCTGGGGCATCTCTGGGTCAGACAGTGACATACTGCACCCACAGGGATATCAAACATTGCCCCTCCGTGGGGCTGGTCAGCGTCAGACACAGTACATACTGCACCCACAGGGACATCACACACTGCACCCTCCCTGGTGCAGCTATTGGTCAGACACTGTATATACTGCACCCACAGGGACATCACACACTGTACCCTCCCTGGGGCAGCTCAGGGTCAGAGACTGTGCATACTGCACCCACAGGGACATCACACACTGCACTTTCCCCGGTGCAGCTCTGGGTCAGACACTGCAACCCACAGGGACATCACACACTGCACCCTCCCCGGTGCAGCTCTGGGTCAGACACTGCACCCCACCGGGACATCACACACTGCACCCTCCCTGGGGCAGCTCTGGTCAGACACTGTACATACTGCACCCACAGAGATATCACACACTGAAACCTCCCTAGGGCAGCTCAGGGTCAGACACTGTACAAACTGCACACACAGGGACTTCACACACTGCACCCTCCTTGGGACAGCTCAGGGTCAGACACTGTACATACTGCACTCACAGGGAAATCACACACTGCACCCTCCCTAGCGCAGCACAGGGTCAGACACTGAACATACTACAGCCACAAGGATTTCACACAAAGCACCCTCCCTGGGGGAGCTCAGAGGCTGACAGTGACATACTGCACCCACAGGAACATCACGCACTGCACCCTCCCTGGGACAGCTCTTGGTCAGACAGTGACATGCTGCATCCACAGGGACATCGCACACTGCACCATCCCTGGGGCAGCTCTGGGTCAGACACTGTACATACTGCACCCACAGGGATATCAAACACTGCCCCTCCGTGGGGCTGGTCAGCGTCAGTCACTGTACATACTGCACCCACAGGGACATCACACACTGCACCCTCCCTGGGGCAGCTCTGGGTCAGACACTGTACATACTGCACCCACAGGGACATCACACACTGCACCCTCCCTGGGGCTGGTCAGGGTCAGACACTGTACATACTGCACCCACAGGGACATAACACACTGCAGCATCCCTGGGGCAGCTCTGGGTCAGACACTGTACATACTGCACCCACAGGGATATCAAATACTGCCCCTCCGTGGGGCTGGTCAGCGTCATCACTGTACATACTGCACCCACAGGGACATCACACACTGCACCCTCCCTGGGCCAGCTCAGGTTCAGAGAGTGACATACTGCACCCACAGCGACATCACACACTGCATCCTCCCTGGGGCAGCTCAGGGTCAGACAGTGACATACTGCACCCACAGGGACATCACACACTGCACCCTCCCTGGGGAAGCTCTTGGTCAGACACTGTACATACTGCACCCACAGGGAGATCACACACAGCACCCTCCCTGGGGCAGCTCTTGGTAAGACACAGTACAAACTGCACCCAAAGGGACTTCACACACTGCACCCTCCCTGGGGAAGCTCAGGGTCAGACACTGTACATACTGCAACCACAGGGACATCACACACTGCACCCACCCTAGGGCAGCTCAGGGTCAGACACTGTACATACTGCACCCACAGGGACATCACACACTGCACCCTCCCTGGGGCAGCTCTGGGTCAGACACTGTACATACTGCACCCACAGGGATATCAAAATCTGCCCCTCCGTGGGGCTGGTCAGCTTCAGACACTGTACATACTGCACCCACAGGGACATCACACACTGCACCCTCCCTGGGGCAGCTATTGGTCAGACACTGTACATACTGCACCCACAGGGACATCACACACTGCACCCTCCCTGGGCCAGCTCAGGTTCAGAGAGTGACAGACTGCACCCACAGGGACATCACGCACAGCACCCTCCCTGGGACAGCTCTTGGTCAGACAGTGACATCCTGCACCCACAGGGACATCACACACTGCATCCTCCCTGGGGCAGCTCAGGGTCAGACAGTGACATACTGCACGCACAGGGGCATCACACACTGCACCCTCCCTGGGGCAGCTCTTGATCAGACACTGTACCTACTGCACCCACAGGGACATCACACACTGCCCCTCCCTGGGGCAGCTCAGGGTCAGACACTATACATACAGCACCCACAGGGACATCACATACAGCACCCTTCCTGGGGCAGCTCTTGGCGAGACACAGTACATACTGCACCCACAGGGACATCACACAATGCACCCACCCGAGGGCAGCTCAGGGTCAGGCACTGTACATACTGCACCCACAGGGACATCGCAGACGGCACCATCCCGGGTGCAGCTCTGGGTCAGACACTGTACATACTGCACCCACAGGGACATCACACACTGCACCATCTCGGCGGCAGCTCAGGGTCAGACACTGTACATACTGCACCCACAGGGAGATCACACACAGCACCCTCCCTGGGGCAGCTCTTGCTAAGACACAGTACATACTGCACCCAAAGGGACTTCACACACTGCACCCTCCCTGGGGCAGCTCTTGGTCAGACACTGTACATACTGCACCCACAGGGACATCACACACTGTACCCTCCCTGGGGCAGCTCTGGGTCAGACATGTAAATACTGCACCCAGAGGGATATCAAACACTGCCCCTCCATGGGGCAGCTCTGGGTCAGACACTGTACATACTGCAACCACAGGGACATCACACACTGCACCCACCCTAGGACAGCTCAGGGTCAGACACTGTACATACTGCACCCACAGGGACATCAAACACTGCACCCTCCCTGGGGCAGCTCTGGGTCAGACACTGTACATACTACACCCACAGGGACATCACACACTGCACCCTCCCTGTGGCTAGTCAGGGTCAGACACTGTACATACTGCACCCACAGGGACATCACATACAGCACCCTTCCTGGGGCAGCTCTTGGCGAGACACAGTACATACTGCACCCACAGGGACATCACACAATGCACCCACCCGAGGGCAGCTCAGGGTCAGACACTGTACATACTGCATCCACAGGGACATCACACACTGCACGCTCCCTGGGGCAGCTCTGGGTCAGACACTGTACATACTGCACCCAAAGGGACTTCACACACTGCACCCTCCCTGGGGAAGCTCAGGGTCAGACACTGTACATACTGCAACCACAGGGACATCACACACTGCACCCACCCTCGGGCAGCTCAGGGTCAGACACTGTACATACTGCACCCACAGGGACATCACACACTGCACCCTCGCTGGGGCAGCTCTGGGTCAGACACTGTACATACAGCACCCACAGGGACATCACACACTGCACCCTCCCTGGGGCTGGTTAGTGTCAGACACTGTACATACTGCACCCACAGGGACATCACACACTGCACCATCCCTGGGGCAGCTCTGGGTCAGACACTGTACATACTGCACCCACAGGGATATCAAATACTGCCCCTCCGTAGGGCTAGTCAGCGTCATCACTGTACATACTGCACCCACAGGGACATCACACACTGCACCCTCCCTGGGCCAGCTCAGGTTCAGAGAGTGACATACTGCACCCACAGGGACATCACGCACAGCACCCTCCCTGGGACAGCTCTTGGTCAGACAGTGACATACTGCACCCACAGGGACATCACACACTGCACCATCCCTGGGGCAGCTCTGGGTCAGACACTGTACATACTGCACCCACAGGGATATCAAACACTGCCCCTCCGTGGGGCTGGTCAGCGTCAGTCACTGCACATACTGCACCCACAGGGACATCACACACTGCACCCTCCCTGGGGCAGCTCTGGGTCAGACACTGTACATACTGCACCCACAGGGACATCACACACTGCACCCTCCCTGGGGCTGGTCAGGGTCAGACACTGTACATACTGCACCCACAGGGACATCACACACTGCAACATCCCTGGTGCAGCTCTGGGTCAGACACTGTACATACTGCACCCACAGGGATATGAAATACTGCCCCTCCGTGGGGCTGGTCAGCGTCATCACTGGTCATACTGCACCCACAGGGACATCACACACTGCACCCTCCCTGGGCCAGCTCAGGTTCAGAGAGTGACATACTGCACCCACAGGGACATCACACACTGCATCCTCCCTGGGGCTGCTCAGGGTCAGACAGTGACACACTGCACCCACAGGGACATCACACACTGCACCATCCCTGGGGCAGCTCTGGGTCAGACACTGTACATACTGCACCCACAGGGATATCAAAATCTGCCCCTCCGTGGGGCTGGTCAGCGTCAGTCACTGTACATACTGCACCCACAGGGACATCACACACTGCACCCTCCCTGGGCCAGCTCAGGTTCAGAGAGTGACAGACTGCACCCACAGGGACATCTCGCACAGCACCCTCCCTGGGACAGCTCTTGGTCAGACAGTGACATACTGCACCCACAGGGACATCACACACTGCATCCTCCCTGGGGTAGCTCAGGGTCAGACAGTGACATACTGCACGCACAGGTGCATCACACACTGCACCCTCCCTGTGCAGCTCTTGATCAGACACTGTACCTACTGCACCCACAGGGACATCACACACTGCCCCTCCCTGGGGCTGCTCAGGGTCAGACACTATACATACAGCACCCACAGGGGCATCACATACAGCACCCTTCCTGGGGCAGCTCTTGGCGAGACACAGTACATACTGCACCCACAGGGACATCACACAATGCACCCACCCGAGGGCAGCTCAGGGTCAGACACTGTACATACTGCACCCACAGGGACATCACACACGGCACCATCCCGGGTGCAGCTCTGGGTCAGACACTGTACATACTGCACCCACAGGGACATCACAAACTGCACCATCTCGGGGGCAGCTCAGGGTCAGACACTGTACATACAGCACCCACAGGGACATCACATACAGCACCATTCCTGGGGCAGCTCTTGGTGAGACACAGTACATACTGCACCCACAGGGACATCACACACTGCACCCTCTCTGGGGCAGCTCAGGGTCAGACACTGTACATACTGCACCCACAGGGACATCACACACTGCACCATCCCTGGGGCAGCTCTGGGTCAGACAGTGACATACTGCACCCACAGGGATATCAAACACTGCCCCTCCGTGGGGCTGGTCAGCGTCAGACACTGTACATACTGCACCCACAGGGACATCACACACTGCACCCTCCCTGGTGCAGCTATTGGTCAGACACTGTATATACTGCACCCACAGGGACATCACACACTGTACCCTCCCTGGGGCAGCTCAGGGTCAGAGACTGCACATACTGCACCCACAGGGACATCACACACTGCACCTTCCCTAGGGCAGCTCTGTTTCAGACACTGTACATACTGCACCCACAGGGACATCACACACTGCACCCTCCCTGGGGCAGCTCAGGGTCAGACACTGTACATACTGCACCCACAGGGACATCACACACTGCACTTTCCCTGGGGCAGCTCTTGGTCAGACACTGTACATACTGCACCCACAGATACATCACACACTGCACTTTCCCCGGTGCAGCTCTGGGTCAGACACTGCAACCCACAGGGACATCACACACTGCACCCTCCCCGGTGCAGCTCTGGGTCAGACACTGCACCCCACAGGGACATCACACACTGCACCCTCCCTGGGGCAGCTCTGGGTCAGACACAGTACATACTGCACCCACAGAGATATCACACACTGAACCCTCCCGAGGGCAGCTCAGGGTCAGACACTGTACAAACTGCACACACAGGGACTTCACACACTGCACCCTCCTTGGGACAGCTCAGGGTCAGACACTGTACATACTGCACCCACAGGAACATCACGCACTGCACCCTCCCTGGGGCAGCTCTGGGTCAGTCAGTGACATACTGCACCCACAGGGACATCACACACTGCACTCTCCCTGGGGCAGCTCAGCGTCAGACACAGTACATACTGCACCCACAGGGACATCACACACTGCTCCCTCCCTGGGGCAGCTCAGCGTCAGACTCACCACTTACTGCATCCCACAGGGACATTTCACACTGCCCCCTCTCTGGGGCAGCTCTGGGTCGGACACTGTACATACCGCACCCACAGGGACATCACACACTGCACCCTCCATGGGGCAGCTCTGGGTCAGAGACTGTACATACTGCACCCACAGGGACATCACGCACAGCACCCTCCCTGGGACAGCTCTTGGTCAGACAGTGACATACTGCACCCACAGGGACATCACACACTGCATCCTCCCTGGGGCAGCTCAGGGTCAGACAGTGACATACTGCACCCACAGGGACATCACACACTGCACCCTCCCTGGGGCAGCTCTTGGTCAGACAATGTACCTACTGCACCCACAGGGACATCACACACTGCCCCTCCCTGGGGCAGCTAAGGGTCAGACACTGTACATACAGCACCCACAGGGACATCACATACAGCACCCTTCCTGGGGCAGCTCTTGGCGAGACACAGTACATACTGCACCCACTGGGACATCACACAATGCACCCACCCTCGGGCAGCTCAGGGTCAGACACTGTACATACTGCACCCACAGGGACATCACACACGGCACCATCCCGGGGGCAGCTCTGGGTCAGACACTGTACATACTGCACCCACAGGGACATCACAAACTGCACCATCTCGGGGGCAGCTCAGGGTCAGACACTGTTCATACTGCAACCACAGGGATATCAAACACTGCCCCTCCGTGGGGCTGGTCAGCGTCAGACACTGTACATACTGCACCCACAGGGACATCACACACTGCACCCTCTCTGGGGCAGCTCAGGGTCAGACACTGTACATACTGCACCCACAGGGACATCACACACTGCACCATCCCTGGGGCATCTCTGGGTCAGACAGTGACATACTGCACCCACAGGGATATCAAACATTGCCCCTCCGTGGGGCTGGTCAGCGTCAGACACAGTACATACTGCACCCACAGGGACATCACACACTGCACCCTCCCTGGTGCAGCTATTGGTCAGACACTGTATATACTGCACCCACAGGGACATCACACACTGTACCCTCCCTGGGGCAGCTCAGGGTCAGAGACTGTGCATACTGCACCCACAGGGACATCACACACTGCACTTTCCCCGGTGCAGCTCTGGGTCAGACACTGCAACCCACAGGGACATCACACACTGCACCCTCCCCGGTGCAGCTCTGGGTCAGACACTGCACCCCACCGGGACATCACACACTGCACCCTCCCTGGGGCAGCTCTGGTCAGACACTGTACATACTGCACCCACAGAGATATCACACACTGAAACCTCCCTAGGGCAGCTCAGGGTCAGACACTGTACAAACTGCACACACAGGGACTTCACACACTGCACCCTCCTTGGGACAGCTCAGGGTCAGACACTGTACATACTGCACTCACAGGGAAATCACACACTGCACCCTCCCTAGCGCAGCACAGGGTCAGACACTGAACATACTACAGCCACAAGGATTTCACACAAAGCACCCTCCCTGGGGGAGCTCAGAGGCTGACAGTGACATACTGCACCCACAGGAACATCACGCACTGCACCCTCCCTGGGGCAGCTCTGGGTCAGACAGTGACATACTGCACCCACAGGGACATCACACACTGCACTCTCCCTGGGGCAGCTCTTGGTCAGACAGTGACATACTGCACCCACAGGGACATCACACACTGCTCCTCCCAGGGGCAGCTCAGGGTCAGACACTGTACATACTGCACCCACAGGGACATCAGACACTGCACTTTCCCTGGGGCAGCTCTTGGTCAGACACTACACATACTGCACCCACAGGGACATCACACTCTGCACCCTCCCTGGGACAGCTCTGGGTCAGACATTGACATACTGCACCCACAGGGACATCAGACACTGCCCCTCCCTGGGGCAGCTCTGGGTCAGACACTGCACATACTGCACCCACAGAGACATCACACACTACCCCTCCCTGGGGCAGCTCCGGGTCAGACACTGTACATACTGCACCCACAGGGACATCACACACTTCATCCTCACTGGGGCAGCTCTGGGTCAGACAGTGAGCTACTGCACCTACAGGGACATCACACATTGCCCCTCCCTGGGGCAGGTCTTGGTCAGACACTGAACGTACTGCATCAACAGGGATATCACGCACTGCACCCTCCCTGGAGTAGCTCAGGGTCAGACAGTGACATACTGCACCAAAAGGAACATTACACACTGCAATCTTCCTGGGGCAGCTCTGGGTCAGGCAGTGACATACTGCACCCACAGGGACATCACACACTGCACTCTCCCTGGGGCAGCTCTGGGTCAGGCAGTGACATACTGCACCCACAGGGACATCTCACACTGCCCCTCCCTGGGGCAGCTCAGTGTCAGACACTGTACATACTGCACCCACAGGGACATCACACGCTGCCGCTCCCTGGGGCTGGTCAGGGTCAGACACTGTACATACTGCACCCACAGATACATCACACAATGCCCCTCCCTGAGGCAGCTGAGCGTCAGACTCACCACTTACTGCACCCACAGGGACATCACACACTACCCCTCCCTGGGGAAGCTGAGGGTCAGACACTGAACAGACTGCACCCACAGGGACATCACACACTGCCCCCTCCCTGGGGCAGCTCAGAGTCTGACAGTGACATATTGCACCCACAGGGATATCACAAACTGCACCCTCCCTGGGGCAGCTCAGAGTCTGAAAGTGACATACTGCACTCACAGGAACATCACACACTGCACCCTCCCTGGGGCAGCTCTGGGTCAGACAGTGACATACTGCACCAAAAGGAACATCACACACTGCAATCTTCCTGGGGCAGCTCTGATCAGGCAGTGACATACTGCACCCACAGGGACATCACACACTGCCCCTCCCTGGGGTAGCTCTTTGTCAGACAATGAACATACAGCACCCACAGGGACATCACATACTGCACTCTCCCTGGGGCAGCTCTTTGTCAGACAATGAACATACAGCACCAAACAGGGACATCTCACACTGCCCCTCCCTGGGGCAGCTCAGGGTCAGACTCACCACTTACTGCAGCCCACATAGACATTTCACACTGCCCCCTCCCTGGGGCAGCTCTGGGTCAGACACTGTACATACTGCACCCACAGGGATATCAAACACTGCCCCTCCGTGGGGCTGGTCAGCGTCATCACTGTACATACTGCACCCACAGGGACATCACACACTGCACCCTCCCTGGGCCAGCTCAGGGTCAGACAGTGACATACTGCACCCACAGGGACATCACACACTGCACCCTCCCTGGGGCAGCTCTTGGTCAGACACTGTACCTACTGCACCCACACGGACATCACACACTGCCCCTCCATGGGGCAGCTAAGGGTCAGACACTGTACATACAGCACCCACAGGGACATCACATACAGCACCCTTCCTGGGGCAGCTCTTGGCGAGACACAGTACATACTGCACCCTCAGGGACATCACACAATGCACCCACCCTCGGGCAGATCAGGGTCAGACACTGTACATACTGCACCCACAGGGACATCACACACGGCACCATCCCGGGGGCAGCTCTTGGTCAGACACTGTACATACTGCACCCACAGGGACATCACAAACTGCACCATCTCGGGGGCAGCTCAGGGTCAGACACTGTTCATACTGCAACCACAGGGATATCAAACACTGCCCCTCTGTGGGGCTGGTCAGCGTCAGACACTGTACATACTGCACCCACAGGGACATCACACACTGCACCCTCTCTGGGGCAGCTCAGGGTCAGAAACTGTACATACTGCACCCAAAGGGACATCACACACTGCACCCTACCTAGGGCAGCTCTGGGTCAGACACTGTACATACTGCACCCACAGGCACATCACACACTGCACCCTCCCTGGGGCAGCTCAGGGTCAGAGACTGTACATACTGCACCCACAGGGACATCACACACTGCACCCTCCCTAGGGCAGCTCTGGGTCAGACACTGTACATTCTGCACCCACAGGCACATCACACACTGCACCCTCCCTGGGGCAGCTCTGGGTCAGACACTGTACATACTGCACCCACAAGGACATCACAAACTGAACCCTCCCTGGGGCATCTCTGGGTCAGACATGTACATACTGCAGTCACAGGGACATCACACACTGCACCCTCCCTGGGGCAGCTCAGGGTCAGACACTGTACATACTCCACCCACAGGGACATCACACACTGCACTTTCCCTGGGGCACCTCTTGGTCAGACACTGTACAGACTGCACCCACAGATACATCACACACTGCACTTTCCCCGGTGCAGCTCTGGGCCAGACACTGCACCCCACAGGGACATCACACACTGCACCCTCCCCGGTGCAGCTCTGGGTCAGACACTACAACCCACAGGGACATCACACACTGCACCCTCCCTGTGGCAGCTCTGGGTCAGACACTGTACATACTGCACCCACAGGGATATCACACACTGAACCCTCCCTAGGGCAGCTGAGGGTCAGACACTGTACAAACTGCACACACAGGGACTTCACACACTGCACCCTCCTTGGGACAGCTCAGGGTCAGACACTGTACATACTGCACCCACAGGGAAATCACACACTGCACCCTCCCTAGCGCAGCACAGTGTCAGACACTGAACATACTACAGCCACAAGGATTTCACACACAGCACCCTCCCTGGGGCAGCTCAGAGGCTGACAGTGACATACTGCACCCACAGGAACATCACGCACTGCACCCTCCCTGGGGCAGCTCTGGGTCAGACAGTGACATACTGCACCCACAGAGACATCACACACTGCACTCTCCCTGGGGCAGCTCTGGGTCAGACAGTGACTAACTGCACCCACAGGGACATCACACACTGCTCCCTCCCTGGGGCAGCTCAGCGTCAGACTCACCACTTACTGCATCCCACAGGGACATTTCACACTGCCCCCTCTCTGGGGCAGCTCTGGGTCGGACACTGTACATACTGCACCCACAGGGACATCACACACTGCACCCTCCCTGGGGCAGCTCTGGGTCAGAGACTGTACAGACTGCAACCACAGGGACATCACACACTGCACCCTCCCTGGGGCCGCTCTGGGTCAGACACTGTACATACTGCACCCACAGGGACATCACACACTGCAACCTCCCTGGGGCAGCTCTGGGTCAGACACTGTACATACTGCACCCACAGGGACATCACAAACTGAACCCTCCCTGGGGCATCTCTGGGTCAGACATGTACATTTTGCACCCACAGGGACATCACACACTGCACCCTCCCTGGGGCAGCTCTGGGTCAGACACTGTACATACTGCACCCACAGGGACATCACAAACTGAACCCTCCCTGGGGCAGCTCAGGGTCAGACACTGTACATACTGCACCCACATGGACATCAGACACTGCACTTTCCCTGGGGCAGCTCTTGGTCAGACACTACACATACTGCACCCACAGAGACATCACACACTGCACTTTCCCCGGTGCAGCTCTGGGTCAGACACTGCACCCCACAGGGGCATCACACACTGCACCCTCCCTGGGGCAGCTCTGGGTCAGACACTGTACATACTGCACCCACAGGGACAGCACACACTGCACTCTCCCTGGGGCAGCTCTGGGTAAGACAGTGACATACTGCATCCACAGGGACATCACACACTGCTCCTCACTGGGGCAGCTCAGGTTCAGACACTGTACATATTGCACTCACAGGGACATCACACACTGCTCCTCCCTGGGGCAGCTCAGGTTCAGACACTGTACATACTGCACCCACAGGGACATCACACTCTGCAACCTCCCTGGGACAGCTCTGGGTCAGACAGTGACATACTGCATCCACAGGGACATCAGACACTGCCCCTCCCTGGGGCAGCTCTGGGTCAGACACTGTACATACTGCACCCACAGAGACATCACACACTACCCCTCCCTGGGGCAGCTCCGGGTCAGACACTGTACATACTGCAACCACAGGGACATCACACACTGCCCCTCCCTGGGGCAGGTCTTGGTCAGACACTGAACGTACTGCATCAACAGGGATATCACGCACTGCACCCTCCCTGGAGCAGCTCAGGGTCAGACAGTGACATACTGCACCAAAAGGAACATCACACACTGCAATCTTCCTGGGGCAGCTCTGGGTCAGGCAGTGACATACTGCACCCACAGGGACATCACACACTGCCCCTCCCTCGGGTAGCTCTTTGTCAGACACTGAACATACAGCACCAAACAGGGACATCTCACACTGCCCCTCCCTGGGGCAGCTCAGGGTCAGACACTGTACATACTGCACCCACAGATACATCACACGCTGCCACTCCCTGGGGCAGCTCAGGGTCAGACACTGTACATACTTCACCCACAGATACATCACACAATGCCCCTCCCTGGGGAAGCTGAGGGTCAGACACTGAACAGACTGCACCCACAGGGACATCACACACTGCCCCCTCCCTGGGGCAGCTCAGAGTCTGACAGTGACATACTGCACTCACAGGAACATCACACACTGCACCCTCCCTGGGGCAGCTCTGGGTCAGACAGTGACATACTGCACCGACAGGGACATCACCCACTGCACCCTCCCTGGGGCAGCTCTTGGTCAGACAGTGACATACTGCACCCACAGAGACATCAGACACTGCCCCTCCCTGGGGCAGCTCTTGGTCAGACACTGAACATACAGCACCAAACAGGGACATCACACACTGCCCCTCCCTGGGGCAGCTCAGCGTCAGACTCACCACTTATTGCATCCCACATAGACATTTCACACTGCCCCCTCCCTGGGGCAGCTCTGTGTCGGACACTGAACATACTGCACCCACAGGGACTTCACACACTGCACCCTCCCTGGGACAGCTCTGCGTCAGACAGTGACATACTGCACCCACAGGGACATCATACACTGCACCCTCACTGGGGCAGCTCTGGGTCAGACGGTGACATCCTGCACCCACAGGGTCATCACACACTGCACCCTCCCAGGGGCAGCTCTGGGTCAGACACTGAACATACTGCACCCACAGGGACTTCACACACTGCACCCTCCCTGGGGCAGCTCTGAGTCAGACACTGCACATACTGCACCCACAGGAACATCACACACTGCACCCTCCCTGGGGCAGCTCAGGGTCAGACACTGTACATACTGCACCCACAGGGACATCACACACTGCACCCTCCAAGGGGCAGCTCTGGGTCAGACACTGTATATACTGCACCCACAGGGACATCACACACTGCCCCTCCCTGGGGCAGCTCTGGGTCAGACACTGTACATACTGCACCCACAGGGACATCACACACTGCACCCTCCCTGGGGCAGCTCAGGGTCAGACACTGAACACACTGCACTCCACAGGGACATCACACACTGCTCCCACCTTGGGGCAACTCAGGGTGAGACAGTGAACAGAGTGCACTCCACAGAGACATCACACACTGCCCCCTCCCTGGGGCAGCTCAGGGTCAGACACTGAACACACTGCACCTCACAGGGACATCACACATTACCCCTCCCTGGGGCAGCTCAGCGTCAGACTCACCACTTACTGCATCCCACAGGGACATTTCACACTGCCCCCTCCCAGTGGCAGCTCTGTGTCGGACACTGTACAGACTGCACCCACAGGGACATTTCACACTGCCCCCTCCCAGTGGCAGCTCTGTGTCGGACACTGTACATACTGCACCCACAGGGACATCACACACTGCACCCTCCTTGGGGCAACTCAGATTCAGAAACTGCAGCCCACAGGGACATCACACATTGGCCGCTCCCTGGGGCAGCTCAGGGACATGACCTGAACAAACTGCACCTCACAGGGTGATCACAACATGCATGCACCTGTAAGAATACAGGCTTCATAGAATATTTTGAGGGATTAGGTATTGCAAGTGTAAAATGAACCAAAGACGTTCCTTGAAAAGCTTGCTTCTGCAAGGACAAAGACACTGCTTTGGATTTTCTGCTGACGTAACGTTCTGGCTCTGCCACCAGTTACTGTGGTGTTACATCACACATTATCACTCGGAAACAAACGTATTATCACTGGGAAGTAGCACCGAGGAGCTCAGCTCTGTCTTAGTTTATCGCTTATCTCGCTTCTCTGAACGTAGAATCACAAAGAACATTTGCAAGCTGTTGAAAATAATAAATGATAAATCGTTTTTACTTATTGTAATGCACTTACTTAGGACTCATTACTATCAAAATCCTGTGTTACGTCCTCAGCATGGAAGCTGAAAAACATAACAGAAAAAACTTGTACTGAGGTTGAAGATAAGATCTGTCAAAACCAATGCCTGGAGACAGAGGGTCCCAGGCTCCAGACTGGGAAGATGTGGATCTATAGGAGTGTAAGAGCGAAATACCTTAATTAGGGGTAAAGTAATTAGGTGTAATTTAAATAAAGTAAGAAAGTCTGAGAGCAAGATTTAAAGTGCGTTCATGGTAGAATAGCTGTATTAGGCAGAAACACTACAGTCAGAGAAATTCACTCAGGAGATAACTGCACCCATAAGACATGGGTGGACACCTCGCAAATATAATGATAGGAGGCCACGATGTTCCAGCCACAGGAGATAACAGGGACAATGCCTCTTTTAAGCAGAGGGTAGCCATATGTCTACCAAGGACATTAGCCTGAGAATTAGCCTCGGTAGACCTTCGCAGAAAAGTAACACAAAACCTGCAGAGGCTTTTCCCCAGCAACAGTCGCCAGAACTGAATGTACCAATGGAATAATTAGAATTTACTGTATCCAATAACATTAATGAAACTGTACCACCAAATGAAATTGCTGTAACCGGTATTAACCAATGGAACACTTCCTCGCGTAGTTCCACCATTTTGACTGTATTTGAACTGTATAAGAATGTAACTGCGTAGCTTGTCCCATGAGATCGGCGTTGAGAGCAGTCAGTTACGGTACTAATGAGGCTGGATCTCCGTTGATTAATCTGGTTTTAATAAACAACACTTTTCTCTATAAAATACCTTTCGTGTGAGTGTTATATTTTTAATAATCCACACCAGGAGATACACGCTTGGACAGATTTTTCGGTGGCTCCGTTCCTGGGGTGTATCTTCGTGAATTTGGATTATTCTCATCGTGGTCGTGTCAGGAAAGGCACCGATCCAGAGAGGGGCAGACGGTATAACAGTAGCAGGAACGAGGAATAATACTTCCTCCATCCCAAATCACCATCACGAGTAATATAATTCTCATTTTTAATTAGAAAACTTCTGCTCAACTCCGGTATTAATTCTCGCTTATCCTTAAATAAAATCTGAACTATTCGCAATGTGGTGTCAGCTTCAGTCTTTTGAGCAGACAGTCCAAAGAGAGTTCCAATTTAATCTTACGCAGGCACATCACACACTGCCCCCTCGTCCGGGCAGCTCAGGGTCAGACACTGAACACACTGCACTCCACAGGAACTTCAACACTGCTCCTTCCTTGGGGCAGCTCACGATCAGACACTGAACATACTCCACGCCACAGGGACATCACACATTACCCCTCCCTGGGGCAGCTCAGAGTCAGACATTGAACACACTGCACCCCACAGGGACATCACACATTACCCCTCCCTGGGGCAGCTCAGGGTCAGACACTGAACAAACTGCACCCCACAGGGACATCACACATTACCCCTCCCTGGGGCAGCTCAGGGTGAGACACTGCACTCCACAAGGACATCACACACTGCTCCCTCCCTGGGGCAGCTCAGAGTCAGACACTGAACACACTGCACTCCACAGGGACATCACACACTGCTCCCTCCCTGGGGAAGCTCAGGGTCAGACACTGAACACACTGCACCCCACAGGGACATCACACACTGCTCCCTCCCTGGGGCACCTCAGGGTCAGACACTGAACATACTGCACCCCACAGGGACATCACACACAGCTCCCTCCCTGAGGCAGCTTAGGTCAGACACTGCACCCCACAGGGACATCACAAACTGCTCCCTCCCTGGGGCAGCTCAGCTTCAGACACTGAACACACTGCATCCCACAGGGACATCACACACTGCACCCTCTCTGGGGCAGCTCATGGTCAGACACCACACCCTACAGGGACATCATACTCTGCCACTTCATTGGGGCAGCTCAGGGTCAGACACTGTACCACACAGGGACATCACACACTGCCGCCTCCCTGGAGCAGCTCAGGGTCAGAATCTGCACCCACAGGTACATCTAACACTGCCCCATCCCTGGGGCAGCTCAGGGTCAGACTCTGAACATACTGCACCCCACAGGGACATCACATACTGCCCGCTCACTGGGGCAGTTCAGGTAAGATACTGAACATTGGGATTAGTTTGGGGATTGATACAGGACAATGGGGAGACAGCGGGGCAGTGGGATTAGTTTGGGGATTAATATAGGACTATGGGGAGAGAACGCGGCAGTGGGATTAGTTTGGGGATTGATACAGGACAATGGGGAGAGTGTGGGGCAGTGGGATTAGTTTGGGGACTGATTCAGGACTATGGGGAGAGAGCGGGGCAGTGGGATTAGTTTGGGGATTGATACAGGCCTATGGGGAGAGAGCGGGGCAGTGGGATTATTTGGGTGAAATTGAGCACCCATTTTACATGAGATGCGTGGTGACCATTTTACACCAGGACACGTGTCTGGGTGATCTGTGAACAAACCTGGTTTACCTGCCTAGGCTCGGGGCTTTGTGTATTGATCCCAGTTTCTGGGTCCTTCATGTATTTGAAGAGTTTGAATATGGTCACATAATTTCATTCTTTCAGGACATTGATGGTAAACAGTTTCAATCCTGTGTATCTGTGAGGGGGCGACACAATTGAATTTACACCTTATTCCAACCAACAAAACTTGCTTCTCCATTTCCTGCCCTGCTAAGATAGCCTCCCATCATACTCTCCCAGGGCAGGTACAGGGGGTTAGATACAGAGTAAAGCTCCCTCTGCACTCTCCCATCAAACACTCCCAGGGCAGGTACAGGGTTTTAGATACAGAGTAAAGCTCCCTCGACACTGCCCCATCAAACACTCCCAGGGCAGGCACAGGGTGTTAGATACAGTTTAAAGTTCCCTCTACACTGCCCCATCAAACACTCCCAGGGCAGGTACACCTTTAAACCGCTGACGTTACATTAGAGAGTAGTCGGTCTCTGTAACCAATCTCCCAGTGTTAACATAAAATGGCGACCATTAACAAAGGAAAATGGATGACTGAAAATCGGTGAGTGCATTGTCACTGTGGTTCTGGGAGAGCTACAGAGCGACAGAAAGAGAGAGGGAGAGATATACAGCGAGTGAGACAGACATACAGACAGTGGGAGACAGAGAGGGAGAATGATAGAGAGAGAGAGGGAAAGGCAGAGATAAAGACATGGAGAGATACAGAGAGAGAGACAGAGCAAGAGGGAGGGAGAGACAGGTAGACAGAGAGAGAGGGAAAGATAGAGATAGAGAGAAACAGAGACGGAGAGAAAGAGTGTGAGAGAGAGAGAGGGGGGAAAGACAGAAAAATACAGCGAGGGACAGAGAGAGACAGGGAGAGAGAGAGCGAGGCAGCACAATACAGAGAGAGAGAGAGAGTGAGAGAGAGAGTGAGAAAGAGTGAGAGAGAGAGAGAGAGAGACAGTGAGAGACAGGGGGACAGAGGGGAAGACAGAGAAAGACAAGAGGCGGAGAGAGAGAGAGAGACAGACAGACAGAGAGAGAGAGGGGGGGAGAGAGAGTGAGAGCTCTAAACAGATAGAGAGCGATAGAGAGAGACAGAGATATATAGAGAGGCAAAGAGATACACACAGAGAGAGAGACCGAGAAAGACAGAGAGCGAGAGAGGGAGAAAGATAGAGATAGAGACTTATAGAGACAGATAGAGACAGATATATATAGAGAGAGGCAGAGAGAGAGAGAAGACATAGAGAGAGTAAGAGAGAGAGAGAGACAGAGAGAGACAGATAGAGAGAGAGAGAGAAAGAGAGAGTCAGAGAAAGAGAGCTCGAGAGAGAGAGAGACAGAGAGACAGACAGACAGACAGTAAGAGAGCGCGCGAGAGAGAGAGAGAGATAGCGAGAGAGAGAGGAAGAAACACAGAGGCAGAGAGAAATAGACAGAGAGCGATCGAGAGACACAGAGAGACAGTCAGAGAGAGAAACAGAGAGACAGAGATAGGCAGACAGAGAGAGATAGATAAAGAGCGACAGAGAGACACAGAAAGAGACAGGGAGAGACACAAAGAAAAATACAGAGTGAGAGAGAGAGACAGAGAAAAATATAGAGCGAGAGACAGAGAGAGAGAGGGAGAGAGTGAAACAAAGAGAAAGACAGAGAGAGAGAGAGACACAGAGAGAGTGAAACAGAGAGAACGAGAGTGCGAGAGAGAGACACTGAGAGAGTGAAACAGAGACAGAGAGAGAGACAGAGAAAAATATAGAGCGAGAGACAGAGAGAGAGAGGGAGAGAGTGAACCAAAGAGAGAGAGAGAGAGAGAGAGACAGGGAGAGAGTGAAACAGAGACAGAGAAAGAGAGACAGAGAAAAATATAGAGCGAGAGACTGACAGAGAGAGAGGGAGAGAGTGAAACAAAGAGAAAGACAAAGAGAGAAGACAAAGAGGGAGTGAAACAGAGAGAACGAGAGTGCGAGAGAGAGACAGGGAGAGAGTGAAACATAGACAGAGAGATAGAGAGAGACAAAGAGAGAGACATAGACAGAGAAAGACAGACTGACAGAGACAGAGAAAGAGAGACAGAATTATAGAGAGATACAGAGAGAGAGACAGGGAGAGAGGGAGAGACAGAGCGAGATAGAGAGAGACTCAAAGAGAGAAGGTGAGAGAGCGAGAGAGAGAGAGACAGAGAAAAATACAGAGTGAGAGAGAGGGAGACAGAGAGTGACAGAGCGAGAGAGAGAGAGAGAGAGGCAGAGAGAGAGACAGAGAGAGAGAGGTAGAGACGGAGCGAGATAGAGAGACTCAGAGAGAGAAGGTGAGAGAGCGAGAGCGAGAAAGACAGAGAAAAATAGAGAGCGAGAGAGAGAGACAGAGTGAGAGAGAGAGAGAGAGAGACAGAGCGAGAGAGAGAGAGAGAGACAGGCAGAGAGGGAAAGTTGGAGAAAGAAGCAGAGACAGAAAGAGAGAGAGGGAGAGAGAGAGAGAGTGGGAAAGATAGAGAAAGACAGTGAGACAGAGAGGAAGAGACAGCGACAGAGACAGAGAGACAGGGAGAGAAGGAGAAAGAGAGAGAGAGAGAGAGAGACAGACAGACAGGGAGAGAGGGAGAAAGACAGAGAGACAGAGAAAGAGACAGAGGCAGAGTGAGACAGTGGGAAAACAGAGAAAGGCAGAGATAGAGAGAGACACAGAGAGGGGAAGAAACAGACAGAGAGAGAGAGAGATAGTTAGAGAGAGAGAGAGATAGAGACAGATAGAGAGAGATCGAGAGAGGCAGAGCCATATAGAGAGGGAGAGAGATACAGAGAGAGAGAGGGAGACCGAGAGAGATAGAGAGTGAGAGAGAGAGAGTGAGAAAGATAGAGATAGACACAGATAGAGAGAGATAGAGAGACAGATAGATATAGAGAGGCAGAGAGGCACAGAGAGAGAGAGAGAGACAGGGAGAGAGTGAAACAGAGACAGAGAGAGAGAGACAGAGAAAAATATAGAGCGAGAGACAGAGAGAGAGAGGGAGAGAGTGAAACAGAGACAGAGAGATAAAGAGACAGAGAAAAATATAGAGCGAGAGAGAGGGAGAGAGTGAAAAAAAGAGAAAGAGAGAGAGAGAGAGAGAGACGGGGAGAGAGTGACACAGAGACAGAGAGAGAGAGAGAGATGGGGAGAGAGTGAAACAGAGACAGAGAGAGAGAGACAGAGAAAAATATAGAGCGAGAGACAGAGAGAGAGAGGGAGAGAGTGAAACAAAGAGAAAGAGAGAGAGAGAGAAAGAGAGAGACGGGGAGAGAGTGAAACAGAGACAGAGCGAGAGAGAGACAAAGAGAGAGACAGAGATAGGCAGACTGACACAGAGAGAGAAAAAGAGACAGAATTATAGAGAGATACAGAGAGAGAAAGAGACAGGGAGAGAGGGAGAGACAGAGCGAGATAGAGAGAGACTCAGAGAGAGAAGGTGAGAGAGCGGGAGAGAGAGAGACAGAGAAAAATACAAAGCGAGAGAGAGAGAAACAGAGCGAGCGGGAGGCAGAAAGAGGCAGAGAGAGAGAGAAAGAGAGAGAGGGAGAGAAGGAGCGAGATAGAGAGAATCAGAGAGAGAAGCTGAGAGAGCGAGAGAGAGAGAGACAGAGAGAGACAGAGAGAGAGAGTGAGAGACAGGGAGAGAGAGAGAGATAGAGAGAGAAACAGAGAGATAGAGAGACAGAGATAGGCAAACAGACAGAGCGAGATAGAGAGACAGAATTATAGAGAGATACAGAGAGAGAGTGAAACGGAGAGAGAGACAGAGAGAGACAGAGATAGAGATAGCAAGAGAGAGGGAAAGACAGATAGAGACAGAGAGAGAGAGTCAGAGAGGGAAACACAGAGAGAGAGAGAGAGAGAGAGATAGAGCGAGAGTGAGAGACAGAGAGAGAGAGATTGATAGAGATAGGGGTAAAGACGGAGATAAAGACACGGAAAGATACAGAGAGAGAGAGAGAGAGACAGAGCGAGAGTGAGAGAGACAGAGAGAGAGAGAGAGACAGAGAGAGAGAGAGACAGAGACAGAGAGAGACAGGGAGACAGAGGGGAAGACAGAGAAAGACAGAGAGTCATAGAGAGAGAGAGAGAGCTAGAAACAGATGGAAGAGACAGTGATATCTAGAGAGGGAAAGAGATACAGAGAGAGAGAGAGACCGGGAGAGATAGTGTGAGAGAGAGAGAGAAAGATAGAGATAGACACAGATAGAGAGACAGAGATATATAGAGAGGCAGAGAGGCACAGATAGAGAGAGAGAGAGAGACATAGAGAGAGCGACAGAGAGAGAGAGAGAGACAGATCAAGAGAGAGAGAGTGAGAGAGAGAAATGGAGACAGAGAGAGAGGGAGAGAGACAGAGAGAGAGAGACAGAGATAGATAGAGAGAGAGACAGATAGAGAGAGACAGAGAGAGTGACAGATAGAGAGAGACAGAGAGAGAGAAAGAAAGACAGAGAGAGTGAGATTGGTAAAGAGAGTCAGAGACAGAGAGAGATAGAGACAGCGAGAGAGAGAGACAGACAGGATGTGAGGGAGAGAGAGATAAAGAGTGAGAGAGAGAGAGAGAGAGACAGAGAGAAACAGAGACAGAGAGAGAGATAGCGAGATAGATAGAGGGAGAGACACAGTGTGAGAGAGAAAGAGACAGAGAGACAGAGTGACAGAGAGATAGATAGAGAGACAGAGAGAGACAGTCAGAGAGAGAGCTAGAGATAGGCAGATAGAGAGAGATAGAGATAGAGAGAGACAGACAGAGACAGAGACAGAGAGAGACAGAGACAGAGAGACAGAGAGACTCAGAGAAATATAGAGAGTGAGGGATAGGGAGAGAGAGACAAATACAGAGCGAGAGAGAGAGACAGAGCGAGACAGAGACAGAGAGAGACAGAGAGACAGATAAAAATACAGAGCGAGAGAGAGAGAGAGAGACAGAGAGAGGCAGAGTGAGAGAGAGAATCATGGAGAGAGTGAAACAGAGACACAGAGAGAGAGAGAAAGACAGGGAGAGAGACAGAGAAAGAGAGAAAAAGAGAGAGAAAGATCGAGAGAAGACAGAGACAGAGAGAGAGATATCGAGAGGGAGGGAAAGACAGATAGAGGCAGAGAGAGAGAGTCAGAGAGGGAAACACAGAGAGAGAGAGAGAGAGGGAGAGAGAGATACAGAGAGATTGAAAGAGAGAGAGGGAAAGAGATAGAGATAAAACATGGAAAGATACAGAAAGAGAGAGACAGAGTGAGAGTGAGAGAGACAGGGAGAGAGAGTGAAAGATGGAGAGAGACAGAGAGACAGACAGAGAGAGCGACAGAGAGAGAGAGACAGAGAGATGTATAGAGAGACAGAGAGACAGAGAGAGAGACAGAGAGAGAGAGATCGAGAGAGAGACAGAGAGAAAGACGGAGAGAAAGACAGAGAGAGGGAGACAGAGAGAGAGAGACAGAGAGACAGACAGAGAGTGCGACAGAGAGAGGGAGACAGAGAGAGAGATAGCGGGACAGAAAGACAGACAGACAGAGAGAGAGACAGAGAGAGAGAGAGAGAGACCGAGAGAGAGACAGAGAGAAAGACAGAGAGAGATATAGACAGAGAGAGAGAGAGAAAGACAGATAGAGAGAGAGAGATTGATAGGAGAGATGAAAAGATGGCGATAAACACACGGAGATATATATATATAGAGAGAGAGAGATTCAGAGCGAGAGGTAGAGAGGGACAGAGAGGAAAAGATGGAGAGAAAAACAGAGAAAGTGTGAAACAGAGAGAGAGATACAGAGGCAGAGAGACAGACAGAGAGCGAGAGAGAGACTGATTGAGAGATAAAAAAGAGAGAGGGAGATAGGCAGACAGACAGAGAGACATATGGAGAGAGACAGAGAGAGAGACAGAGAGAGAGAGAGACAGAGAGCGAGAGAGAGAAAGAGAGAGGGAGATAGGCAGACCGAAAGAGATACATAGAGAGAGAGACTGAGAGAGCGAGAGACAGAGAGTGAGAGAGAGAGAAAGGGAGAGGGAGATAGGCAGACAGAAAGTGAGACGTAAAGAGAGAGAGCGCGGGCAAGAGAGAGAGAGACAGAGAGTGAGGGCAGAGAGTGAGAGAGAGAGAAAGAGAGAGGGAGATAGGCAGACAGAAAGTGAGACGTAGAGAGAGAGAGCGCAGGCAAGAGAGAGAGATACAGCGTGAGAGAGACAGAGAGAGAGAGACAGAGACAGAGCGAGAGATTGATAGAGAGATAGTGAAGGACGGAGATAAAGACAGGGGAGATACAGATAGACAGAGAGAGAGCGCGAGCGAGACAGAGAGAGAGAGAGAGAGATGGAGAGAGTGAGAGAGAGATATAGAGAGAGATAGAGAGAAAGAGAGACAGAGAGAGAGAGAGAGACAGAGAGAGACAGATAGAGAGAGAGAGAGAAACAGAGAGAGAAAGAAAGTGAGTGAGACTGATAGAGTGAGTCAGAGACAGAGAGAGATAGAGACAGAGAAAAAGACAGACACAGAGTCAGAGAAAAAGAGACAGAGAGAGAGAGTGACAGAGAGAGATAGAAAGACAGAGAGAGACCATCGGAAAGAGAGATAGAGATAGGCAGACAGAGAGAGATAGAGAGAGGCAGAGAGAGACAGAGACAGCGAGACAGAGAGAGACACAGAGAAATACACAGTGAGGGATAGAGATAAAAATACAGAGCGAGAGAGAGAGAGACAGAGAGAGAGAGAGACAGGGAGAGAGTGAAACAGAGACACAGAGCAAGAGAGACAGAGAGAGAGACAGAGAGAGAGAGAGAGGGAAATATCGAGAGAAATACAGAGAGAGAGACAGAGAGAGAGATATCGAGAGGGAGGGAAAGACAGATAGAGACAGAGAGAGAGAGTCAGAGAAAGGGAAACACAGAGAGAGAGAGAGAGACAGGGAGAGAGAGAGAGGGACAGAGAGATTGATAGAGAGAGATAAAGATATGGAGATAAAACATGGAAAGATACAGAGAGAGAGAAAGACAGAGCGAGAGCGAGAGAGACAGGCAGAGGGAGTGAAAGATGGAGAGAGGGAGACAGAGAGAGAGAGACAGAGAGAGCGAGAGAGAGAGAGAGACTGAGAGAGAGACAGAGAGAGGGAGACAGAGAGAGAGATAGAGAGACAGACAGAGAGAGACAAACAGATAGAGAGACAGAGAGATAGACAGAGAGAAAGACAGAGAAACATATAGACAGAGAGAGAGAGGGAAAGACAGATAGAGAGACAGAGAGAGAGAGCGAGAGAGAGATAGAGACAGAGAGAGAGCGAGATTGATAGGAGAGAGGGAAAGATGGCGATAAAGACACAGAGAGATATAGGGAGGGAGAGAGACAGAGCGAGAGTGAGAGAGACAGAATTACAGAGAGACGGAGAGACGGAGAGAAAGACAGAGAGATAGCGAGAGGGAGGGAAAGACAGATAGAGACAGAGAGAGAGAGTCAGAAAGAGGGAAACAGAGAGAGAGAGAGAGAGAAACAGAAACAGAGAGAGACAGAGCGAGATTGTCAGACAGATAGTAAGAAAGACAGAGATAGGCAGACAGACATGGAGAGACAGAGGGACAGAATTATGGAGATGAACAGAGAGAGAGCGAGACAGAGGTAGAGGGAGAGACGGAGCGAGATAGAGAGAGACACAGAGAGAGAAGATGAGAGAGCGCGAGAGAGAGACAGAGAAAAATACAGAGCAAGAGAGAGAGAGAGACATAGAGAGACAGAGCGAGAGAGAGAGAGAAAGGGAGAGAGTGAAAGGGAGAGTGAGACAGAGAGTCAGACAGAGAGAGTGACAGAGAGATAGAGAGACAGAGAGAGACAGAGAGACAGATAGAGAGAGTGACAGAGAGAGAGAGAGACAGGGAGAGACAGAGCGAGAGAGAGAGAGAGACAGGGAGAGAGTGAGAGAGAGTGAGACAGAGAGACAGACAGGGAGAGTGACAGAGAGAGAGAGAGAGACAGAGAGAGAAAGAGAGACAGATAGAGAGAGTGACAGAGAGAGAGAGACAGAGAGAGACAGAGAGACAGATAGAGAGAGAGACAGAGAGATAGAGAGAGAGAGCGACAGAGAGAGAGAGAGAGACAGAGAAAGAAACCAAGAGAGAGAAAAAGAGAAAGACATAAAGAAAGACTGAGCGAGAGAGGGAAAGACAGATAGAGAGACAGAGAGAGAGCGAGAGAGAGACAGAGACAGAGAGAGAGAGAGAGATTGATAGGTGAGAGGGAAAGATGGCGATAAAGACACGGAGAGATACAGAGAGAGAGAGAGAGAAATTCAGAGCGAGAGTGAGAGAGGGACAGAGAGGAAAAGATAGAGAGAAAAACAGAGAAAGTGTGAAACAGAGAGAGAGATACAGAGACAGAGAGACAGACAGAGAGCGAGAGAGAGACAGAGATTGAGAGAGAAAAAGAGAGAGCGAGATAGGCAGACAGAGAGACAGAGAGAGAGAGACAGAGAAAGAGACATAGAGAGGGAGACAGAGAGACAGATAGAGAGACAGAGAGAAAGACAGAGAGAGATATAGACAGAGAGAGAGAGAGGGAAAGACAGATAGAGAGACAGAGAGAGAGAGCAAGAGAGAGACAGAGACAGAGAGAGGGCGAGATTGATAGGAGAGAGGGAAAGATGG